>NC_048225.1:127803364-127897773 GCF_002007445.2 Ailuropoda melanoleuca
GCCAGCGAGAGAGGGAACACAAGCAGGGGGAGTGGGAGAGGAAGAAGCAGGCTCACAGTAGAGGAGCCTGATGTGGGGCTCGAACCCATAACGCTGGGATCACGCCCTGAGCTGAAGGCAGACGCTTAACCGCTGTGCCACCCAGGCGCCCCTGCGTATGGCCTTTTGTGATTTGGTGGGTGTCCATGAAGTGGGGCTTGTGGAGGAGGGGCAGCAGTGTAAGGGGACAGACTACTGCCTGGGACGTTGGGTGGGCCTTGACAGAGATGACATAACTCTTAGGACTTGAGGGATGAGTTGTAGTTTGACAGTTGGTGGCATGGGGTATCGTAGGCCAAGAACAGTAGGCACCAAGGCAGAGGCCGAAGGTGATGGTGACATGGTTGATTGGAAGAAGTGAGAGATAACTTCAGAGCAGTTGATTATGTTTAGATTGTGAAGGGCTTTGTTTTTCATGCTCAAGTGTTTGAACTTTTCCTGTAGGTGATAGCCAGTTAATAAATAAAAGAAGCAGAAGGCATAGTTCTCACCTAGGGAAGCTTGTGGTCTAGTTGGGAAGACAAGACATAAACACGTAATCCATTTGGAGCAGCTGGAGGTGGTGTGTAAGGCTAGCGTGTGTGGTACAGGGAATTAGGATTTTTGTAATTGGGACCTGATGGACTGGTAGGGTTCCATAGACCGGGGAAGAGTGGATGTGGAACACACATTGGGCAAGCCTGCAGAGGTGCTGCTGGTGTGGGTGCGCAGTAGGACCTCCCGTGGAGAGTGCTGGTGCAGAGCACACAGAACCTTGCCCTTCTCCCCCTGAGCCCTTACAAAGGCGTGCCCTGGGATGTTGGCAGTGAGGAGGGAAGAAATGGTGCGTCTTAGAGACATTACGAAGGGAGAACTAGTCTGGCTTGGAGATTGATACCATTGAAGATATCTGTCCTGGGGATGGTGGTGCAGGTGTTGGACGGGTTGGAAGGAAGTTGGGCTTTAGGTATGCGGAGTGTGAGGTGTGCTGTGGGGGCCATCAAGATAAACTAGAACTCTGAGATTGAAACTGGGTAATAGGTAGGAGTAGAAATGGTCAAAACTGTTCGTTGTGCTGCTTCTTCATGGAAAGGAATGTGGAGGAAGTGGACCACCTCAGGCTGAGGAAGATGACAGAGAAGGGAAAACTGGAGAGGTGATCGGAGAAGTCAGGAGGAGGAGAGCTCTCGGAACTGTGCACATCATTTACAAGTGACAAAGGAGAGCGAAGGATGATGGGGCCTGACAGAGGCTGCGCTTGCAGGCTGGAGGTGGTTAAGAAGGGGCGTCGGAGAGTTGCTGGGATGAGGAGATCAGCTGATGGAAATCAGGAGGGAGGATGATAGTAGCACTGGCTGTTTTGCAGCAGGAGAATGGAGACGGCCAGGGAGGCAGCAGGGTCCCCGAGATGTCTTCTTCAAGCTCGGCTGTGTCTGTGACATGAGGGTGGGGGACGTGGAGAGGTTACAGAATTCCAGTGCTAGTAGGGAAGGAATGGGTCCTTCACTAGGGGTTCAAAGTCGTGCAGCTGTTGAGGAGTGGAATCTAGAGATATTTCAGTGGCTAGTTTACAGATGTCCAAGGGTAGATGAATAAAATAAACATTTGTTTAGGATTATCTGTAATACCACTCCCCTTTTTAAAGCTGGATAATTGAAAGTGAATTCTACCACCTTGCACTTTAATGAGCTATATTACCAAGAAAGGAAGGACCTTTTTGAGTGTCTATCCAGAACCCTTTGCCCCCCCAGTAACTTTTTTTTTTTTTTTGTGAAATAGAAGTGTAACATGCAAAGCAGAAAGGAAGAAAGAAGATTGAAAATTCATATATATGTATTTTGAATAATGAAAAGTTTAACGAAGAAAATAATCACCCACAATCTTACTACGCACAGTAATTACCATTAAAATTTAGTGTAGGGGCGCCTGGCTGGCTAAGTCATTGGAGCACGTGACTCTTGATCTCCAGGTTGTAAGTTTTGAGTCCCTTGTTGGGTGTAGAGATTACTTAAAAGGAAAATCTTAAAAAAAAAAAAAAAAAGATTGTATATTTGTTTGTTTTGCTTTCTTTTAAGTAACGTGTATTACAATTCTTTAGAAAAAAACAAAACCAAAAAAATCTGGGTTATTTTGAAGTGTGGTAGTTCCCCCTTATCCGTGGTTTCAGTTATCCGCAGTCAGCATGGTCTGGAAGCAGATGATCCTCCTGACTTCAGCTCGTCATAAGGTCAGTAGGAGCCTGACGCTGTGTCACCACGCCTACAGCACTGCCCTCGCTTCACCTCCTCACGTAGGCATCACGTCATCTCACATCATGACAAGAAGAAGGGTGAGTGCAGGATAGTAAGATATTTTGAGAGAGAGAGAAATCACAGTTGTATAACTTTTATTACAGTACATTGTTATAATTGTTCTATTATTAGTTATTGTTAATCTCACTGCAGAATTTATAAATTAAACTGTTAGGTATGTACAGGAAAAAACACTATGGGAAGTTTCAGGCATCACTGGGGCTTTTGGAACCTGTGTCCCAGGAGATAAGCAGGGGGCTACTGTATCAGCATTTTGTTACAGTGGCTACACTGTGAAATCATGTTTCTAGGCTGCAGGTGCTAGTGATTAAACCTTCCTCCTGTTGGTGTGTATTCTAACAGAATTTTAACCCCCTACTGCTCTATTTCCCCCTAGAATTTTAATTGTTCTTTTAAAATTGATTTACATACCCTAACTTCTACTTAAACTTTTTTTTTTTTGGCCTTCTTAAATGATTAATTTAGGCAGATTTCAGCTTATAATTAGTTGACTTGCACAGTTCTCAGCTAATTATTTTCATGTTATCAATTCACAGTTCTTAGGCCGGCAGTAAATAAGTTACAGATGTGTTCCGTGTAAGGCTTCCCCTGCTCTATCTTACCCTCAGGTTCCCTTTCCAGGGTGCTCTGATCATCTGGCACACGGAGAGAAGAAAGGAAGAGTGTGGTTTCTGTGGGGTCTCTGAGACGGGAGTTAAATTGAGAAGCAATGTGATGTGGTCATAGAAAAAACATTTTGGGGCACCTGGCTGGCTCAGTTGGAAGAGCGTGTGACTCTTGATTTCAGGGTCATGAGTTTGAGCCCCATGTTGGGTGTAGAGATTACTTAAATCAGTAAAACTTAGAAAAGAGAAGGAATCTGTGGCTGGTAAACTGTAGGAACAGTGTTAGAGTTCCAGACATGTTTTAGGTGGTAGAAGTATCAATGGAAACTACATACCAAAGTGAACTGCTGGCATGTTTGTTTAAAAAGTCTTTTATGTTCAGTTTTAAAAATGTTGACATCNGGGCGCCTGGGTGGCACAGCGGTTAGGCCGTCCGCCTTCGGCTCAGGGCGTGATCCCGGCGTTATGGGATCGAGCCCCACGTCAGGCTCTTCCGCTATGAGCCTGCTTCTTCCTCTCCCACTCCCCCTGCTTGTGTTCCCTCTCTCACTGGCTGTCTCTATCTCTGTCGAATAAATAAATAAAATCTTNAACAGTGTTAGAGTTCCAGACATGTTTTAGGTGGTAGAAGTATCAATGGAAACTACATACCAAAGTGAACTGCTGGCATGTTTGTTTAAAAAGTCTTTTATGTTCAGTTTTAAAAATGTTGACATCATTAATTATACAACTTGTTCATGATTGTTGATGAAAGGAGATCACTGTGCTGTTTACTGAAGTTCTCTGTTCTAAGAAATTTGGCTGAGAGCAACTTTGGATTTGATGGATTTGGGATCTGACTCCTTGTCTAATCCCTGTGAAAGGCAAAGCTGTGGGACGTTTTGACGTGGTGGAGTACCCATAGGCTCCGGAAGTGAAGCACTGAAGATTGAGAGTACATGCAAGTCAGGCTTGATTCATGGTTTCTTTAAGAGGAAACCTTTTTTCTTTGTTGGGGGAGAGGATGGTCCAATTTAAAACCATGTTTACGCTGGCTGAAAGTCCCCGTGTCGATGAGACAGCAGGTCACAGCACAAGGGCTGCTCTGCGTAGAGCTCAGTGATAAGTAACTTGATCTGTTAATGTGTCATGTGTCTGTAATACACAGACGTGAAGACAATTCATAGATGCCCACAGCGCACCATGAAAATTTGGGCACCCTTTTCTTCCCTCTGCCCTTTCCCCTGTGTTCTTGTCTCAGAAGCAAGCGGTCACTGTTGAGCGTGCCCGTGTGTGTCTCCTGTAGCTGTTATGCCTGTTTTCTCCTCCCCATGACAGCTTGTTCTCATGCTGACTTTCGCTACAGCACGAATGTTTCCTTGCTTTTTAAATGCCCCATCTTCCCCAGAAGAAAGGTAGCACTCATTAAGAGTTGAGGCGAAGACGGGAAGGTTGTCTAATGAACTGTAGAACCATATATTGGTAATTTTATGGTGATTTTTACTCTAATGCTCTGTATAATTTACAGAGTCAGAAAGTTTAGGACGTTTATAATGGATATCACTTAGTGGGATTAAATGTGGTATTAATGGTTGGCCATAGAGAATGTCCCTTTGTCATCAGGAGTATAACAGCCCCCCACCCCACAGTTATCGTTCTGATTCCTCCATAGGAAAAAAATGCACATCTCAAAGCATATTAGAAGTAGAAGGACCTTGGGGCGCCTGGCTGGCTCAATCAGTGGAGTGCGTGACTCCTAATCTCAGGGTCGTGAGTTCAAACCCCATACTGGGCGTGGAGCCTACTTAAAATTAAAAGGGAAAAAAAGTGGTAGATCGTAGGCATTATGTGGTTCAACACCCTGACATTATAGGTGAGTACATTGGATCTGAGCTTTGATTTCTTCGGACCCTATAAGGGAGGAGAATGCCTATATGGTGTATGCATCATTAATGAAGCTACCCAGCTACAAAGGACTTTATAACAAAATGCTGATTTCTGCAACCTAGTATGATTGATAATGGGCAGAGTGTGGAGCAATACTTGTGATTCTTCCAGGAAAACCTCAGTTGCATCCTGGAGGGGCGATGCCTTCGCTGCCATTAGGCAGCCACTCTGCAAAACCAGGAGCCCAGCCTGGGAAGTCCCCTCAGCCAGATGTCTGTGCCTGTCCTCAGGAAAAGCCCCTCGGGACTCTGGCTCTGCAAGCTGAGGATGAGACAGAGGACGGTGGACTCTTCATTCCGATGGGTAGGCTTTCTTTTTCTTTTCTACTTTTGTAATTAAAAAAAATCCACTTTATTGAAGCATGATATAAAGTGTAATATGCAGAAAACTGCATGTATCCTAATATATTCTAGTTCTCTGAATTTTTGGAGACTGAATACACCCATGCAGCCAGCAACCAGATCAAGAACCAGTATTACCTGTTAGTTATTACTGGCACCTCACCGGTGGGGGACTGTTACTCTGACTTCTGACAGCCCGGTTGGGTTCACCTGTTTTGTACTTCATATGAGTGGAAATACAGTGTTTTGTGACTGCGTTTTCCCACTCGTCTTGTTATGTTTGTGCAGCTGGCCCACACTGTTGGCACGGACTTGTAGATTGTTCATTTTCCTCGCTGTCTAGTATTCTGTTGAGTTTTCTACATTTTCTGTATCCGTTCAACTCTTTTTTTTAAATAAAGATTTTATTTATTAGAGAGCTTGAAAGAGAGAGAGAGAGATCATAAGCGGGGGAGGGGGTAGAGGGAGAAGCAGACTCCCTGCTGAGCGCGGAGCCCGACGTGGGACTCAATCCTGGGACCCTGGGATCATGACCTGAGCCGAAGGCAGATGCTTAACTGACTGAGACATCCAGGTGCCCCTGTGATTTCCTTTTTCTTATTGCAAATACTAGTGGTGATCATGCACATTTCATCTGAACTTGGGGGAAGGCACTCCGTATTCCTTTTGTTTTTTGGGGGTTTTGTTTTGTTTTTAGAAGTGGGGAGGGAGAGGGGCGGGGGGGGTGGAGAGAGAGAGACTCTCAAGCAGACTCCCTGTTGAGTGTGGAGCCCAACATGGGCCTCAGTCTCATGACCCTGAGATCACAACCTGAGCTGAAATCAAATGTCAGATGCTTAACTGAGCCAGCCAGGTGCCCCCATATTCCTCGTTTATGCATGAGAGTTGTAGGCTCTTTGTAGATACTTTTTTTTTTTTTTAGACTTTTGATTATTTATTTGACAGAGAGCACGAGCAGGGAGGAGAGGGAGGAGCAGACTCTGTACTGAGCAGGGAGTCCGACGCGGGTTCTGTCCCAGGACTCTGGGATCATGACCTGAGCTGAAGGCAGTGCTTAACTTACTGAGCCGCCCAGGAGCCCTACATTTTTATAGATATGTTGTGTCAGATTAAGGAAGTTCTTCCCCTAATTTTTGGAGAGTTTTATCATGTATTGAATTGTGCCAGTGCTTTTCTATCTTTATTTAGATGATCATACGGTTTTTCTTCTTTATTCTGTTAGTAACTTGGAGATTTATGTTGATTTGTACTGTCAGATTTATTGGGATATAATTTGCATTCAATAAAACCTATCCAGTGAGTTTTGAAACACATATTTAGTTCTCTAACTGCCACCACCATCAGCATATGGGACATTTCTCTCACCCTAAAAGCTCATTCCCTATTGCAGGCCTTCATTCTCAGCCCAGTCTCATCCGCCCCCTCACTCTGTCCTTGCAGTTTGTGTGTGTTTTCCACAGTGTCCTGCTCGTGCTTGCATACAGTTCGGAGCCTGTTGCCTCTGCTGTCCTAGCCTGGTGCAATGCTTTGGCAACTTATTTGTGTTTGTCCTTTTCATTGCTGAGTAGTATTCCATCCCATAGATGTACAGGTCACTTGCTCACCAGTTGATGGACATTCGGGTTGTTTCCAGCTTTGGCCTGAAGCTGCTGTAAGCATTCACATATAGGTCTTTGACAGACATAAGATCTCATTCTTCTTGGGTAAATCGCCAGGAGGGGCATTTCCAGGGCTTATGGTATATGTATGTTTAACTTTCTGAGAAACGGCTGACCCGTTTTCCCGAGTGGCTGTCCCATCTTACACTCCCACCAGTGGTCTGTGAGATTCGCAACTGTTCCATGTCCTCGCCAGCCGCTGTTAGATGCCTACATTTTATCCATTTCAGTAAGTGAATTTCCTTGTGATTTTAACTTGCATTTCCCTAAGGAAAATAACGTAGAGCATATTTTCATGTGTTTATTGGCCAATTGTAGATCATTTTTGGTGAAATGTTTGATCATTATTCTATTATAAGCACTTACTCCTTTTGTAATTAGTACACGTCTTGCAGGAGATACTTTATATTTTTAAAAATATTTTACTTATTTATTTTAGAGAGAGGGTGGACGGTGGAGGGGCAGAGGGAGAGAGAATCCCAAGCAGACTCTCCACTGAGAACGGAGCCAGACTCGGAGCTCGATGCCATGATGCTGAGATTGTGACCTGAGCCAAAATCAAGAGTCAGATAGATGCTTAACCGACTCGGCCACCCAGGCACTGCTTGCAGAAGATCCTTTAAAACTGTGCATGTGTCCTGTTTCTCTTCAAACGTTTGCCCACTATTTTAGACTATTTTAGCATCCATTGATGGGTTGCCTGCAAGAATTATTAGTATTGTTCTGTAGCATTTTTTATTTCTCTCATTCCTTCTATATCTATTAATTGGAATTTTCTATAAAGAAGAGCTGTCCCTTCTTCCTCATGTATTTATTTGGTTTTTATGTGAGCATGGACTCGTGGATATTTATTTTATTACTTGAGTGACAGTGCGACGCTGTCCTTACTCTGAGATTGTTTAGTGTTAGCTGTGGGGAGATGCTTCAGGTTTTACTTCCATGGAATATGGTTTTGGAATCATATCAAGGAGCTCTGCCTAATCCTGGGGCGCCCGGCTGGCTCAGCTGCAGGAGCGTGCGACTCTTGATCTTGGGGTTGGGAGTTCAAGCCCTATGTTGGGATAGAGCTTACATTAAAAAAAAAAAAAAAGATTAAAAAAAAGAACTCTGCCCAACCCAAGTTCACAGAGTTTCTTTTGTGGAAGTTGTGTGGTTTCACATATTCCATCTAGGTATATGATCCAGTTTGAGTTAACCTTTGTATCGCGTGTAAGGCATGTTTGAGATTCTTTTTTGCATGTGGATGTTTGTTTATTTCAGCGCTATTTTTGGAAAAGATTCCTTTCTCCATTACATTACCTTTGCACCTGTGAAAAACTCACTGGCCATATTAGTGTGGGTCTTTTCTGGACTCTGTTCTGTCCATTGATCTGTGTGTCTTACACACTACATGGGTTTGATCCATATAACTTCACAGCAAGTGTCAAGATCAGGCAGTCTGAGTCTTTACCTTTGTCCTTTTTAAAAATGTATATATAAATAGGTATAGATATGTATTTTTATTTATTTTTTTTTATTTATTTTATTTTTTTTAAAGATTTTATTTATTTATTTGACAGAGAGAGAGACAGCCAGCGAGAGAGGGAACACAAGCAGGGGGAGTGGGAGAGGAAGAAGCAGACTCATAGCAGAGTAGCCTGATGTGGGGCTCGATCCCATAACGCCGGGATCACGCCCTGAGCCGAGGGCAGACGCTTAACCGCTGTGCCACCCAGGCGCCCCAAGATATGTATTTTTAGAGATTTTATTCATTGATTTGAGAGGGAGAGTGAGAGAGAGTGAGCACAAGGTGGGAGAGGAGTGGAGGGAGTAGACTCCCCACTGAGCAGGGAGCCTGATGTGGGGCTCGATTCCAGGACCCTGGGACCATGACCTGAGCTGAATGCAGATGCCCAAGTAACTGAGCCACCCAGGTGCCCCAATATATGTATTTTTAAGATTTTGTTTATTAGAGAGAGTGAGAGAGAGCGCATGCACACCGGTGGGGAGGAGGGGCAGAGGGAGAGGCGGACTCCCTGCTGAGCAGAGAGCCTGACGTGCCTCAGGTCCCCCCCAACCTTTTTTTTAAGCAAGGTTATTGTGTTATTTATAGGTCCTTTGCATTTCCATGTAAATTTCAGAATTTGATTATTATTTTCTTCAAAAAAATACCTGCTGAGGAACACATGGGTGGCTCAGTCAGTTAAGTGTCTGCCTTGGGCTCAGGTCATGATCCCAGGATCTGGGATCAGCAGGGAGCCTGCTTCTCACTCTTCATCTGCCTGTTAACTCCCCCTGCTTGTGCGCGCGCTCTCTCTCTGTGTCAAATAAATAAATAAAATCTTTAAAAAAAGCACCTGCTGAAATACTGATTCGTAGTGAATCTGTGGATCAGTTTGGGAAAGTTGCCGTCTTAACAATACTGAGTCTCCTAATTGATGAGCAAGACCTGTCTAGTTAGATCTGTTAAAATTCTCTCAGCAACATTTTGTGGTTCTTTACATATACGTTTTTCACCTATTTGTTTAGATTTATGAAACACCTAAATATTTCTTCTTTTATGCTAATGAGAGTTTTTCTTTTCAACGTCCAGTTGTTCATTGCCAGTCTATACACTGGGGTGTATCGGTCTATCTTGTGGCCTTGCTGTAAGTCCATTATTAGTTGTATATACTTGGTAGATCTTTAGCGATTTCTTACAGAGATATTTATGTGATCTGCAAACAAGTCTTTTTGCCTTCCTTTCCAGTTTGTACGTCTTTCCTTTCTTCCTTTCTCTTTCTTCCTCTTCTTCCCTCTATGTCTCCCTCCCTCTTCCTCTTCCTCTCCATTTGTCCATCCGGCTTTGCTGTGTGCTGGAGAGGACCTGCAGTACAGACTTAAGAGGTGGTGGGGGCAGGCCTCTTTCCTCTGCTCTTGACCTCGGGGGAGCGTGCTCAGTCTTCCACCATGGAGCTGGAGGTCGTTCATCGGATTGAGAAAGTTCTCGACTATTCCTGGTTGCTGAGAATTTTTGTGGTGAATTGATGTTAGGTTTGGTGAAAAGCTTTTCCTGCCTCTATTGAGATTATCTTTTGTTTCTGCTTTTGGTCTGTTGATGTGAATTATACTGATTGGTTTTAAAATTTCAAAGCAATTTTGCATTTCTGGGGTAAACCACACCTTTTGATCATGATATATTACCCTTATATATTGCTGGATTTGATTTGCTAATATTGTAAGGATTCCTGTACCTGTGGCCAGTAGTGTTCTTATACTGTCTTTGCATGGTTTGGTATTAGGGTCATGCTGACCTCATAAAGTGAGTTGGGAAGTGTTTCCTCTTCTTTTTGTTTTTGTGCTTTTCATGGTTTTGTTTTTGGAAGAGTGTGTGTGAATTGGTGGTATTTTTTCCTTAAATGTGTTGTTGAATGAACCAGTGAAGCCATCTGGGCCTGGAGTTTTCTTTGTAGACGTTTTTAATTATGAATTCAGTTTTTTTCTTCCTCTTTCTTTCTCTTTTTTTTTTTCTCTTCTCTTCTCCTGTCTTCTCTCTTTTCTCAACTTTTCTTTTCCCTTTCCTTTCCCTGCCCTTCCCTTCCTCCTTCTCTTCCCTTCCCTTCCCCCTTCCCCCTTCCCTTCCCTTCCCTTCCCTTCCCTTCCCTTCCCTTCCCTTCCCTTCCTTCAGAACATTTAGGTATAAAGTTCAATTGTCTCAATTGCCTTCTAAAACACAATATTTCTCCACATTAAAGGGCAAACAACTAAAAAGGACAAGATTATTATTGCATNGACAGAGAGGAAGAGAGAGAAGGAGCAGGGGGAGGGGCAGAAGCAGACTCCCCCTGAGCAGGGAGCCTGAGGTGGGGCTTGACCCCAGGACTCCAGGATCATGACCTGAGTCGAAGGCAGATGCTTCACCCCCTGAGCCACCAGGCGCCCCTCAGCTCAGTTTCTTATAGACTGCTCTGTTATCTTCCTGGTCTTGAGTGACTTTGACAGCTGGTGTCTTGCACGGTATTTGCTTCATCCAACTTGTGGAAACCTTGGCATAAAGGTTTTCATGATATTCCTTTGATATCTTTTTTTTTTTTTAAGATTTTATTTATTTATTTTAGAGAGCAAGTGTGCGGGTACACGTGAGTTAGGGGAGGGTCAGAGGGAGAGAGGGAATCTTAAGCGGGCTCCGTGCTCAGTGACTCGAGGCTCGATCCCAGGACCCTGAGATCATGAGCCAAAGTCTGACGCTTTACTGACGGAGCCATCCAGGCGCCCCAGACTTATTAAATATTTTAATAATAGTATTTAATGTATCAGTTTCCCTTTAAGTGCGTACGTTAGCCATGCCCCACAAATTTGGATATGTTCATTGACGTCAGTTGACAATATTTTCTAATCCCTTTGGGGTATCTTCTTTGGCACACAGATTATTTACAAGTGTGTAGTTTGGAGAATCCCAGCTATCTTTCTGTTACTGACTTCTGATTTAATTTCCTTGTCTTCAGATTGTACTTTGTATAATTTCATTCATTTTCTGTTTACTGAGGTATTTTATTTTATGGCCCAGAATATAATCTTTTTTTTTTTTTCCTTTAGGTCTTTATTCATATGTTGAATATAATCTTTATGGTAGTTCTTAGAGTAGTATTTGAAAAGAACATGTATTCGGTTGTTTTGAGGTGCACTGTTCTATAAATGTCAGGTCAAGTTGGTTGATATCTTTGTTCAGTTCTTCCCTTTTTACGGCTTTTGTGTGTGTGTGGGGGGGTCTACTTGTCATTTACTGTGAAAGAAAGTCTCCAACTTTAATTGCGGATCTGTCTATATTTCATTTGAGTTCGGTCAGTTTTAGCTCTGCATATTTTATTTTTTAAAGTCTTATTTATTTAAAGAGAATTTTATTTATTTCTTTATTTGAGAGAGAGAGAGAACATGCGTGCATGTGGCAGGGGAGGGGCAGAGGGAGAGAGAATCTTAAGCAGACCCACACCCAGCACAGCCTGACGTGGGACCCAATCTCATGACCCCAAGTTCATGACCTGAGCCAGTAGATATCAAGAGTTGACTGCTTAAGCAGCTGAGCCACCCAGTTTTATTTATTTAGGTAATCTGTACACCTAACGTGAGGATCAAATTCACAACCCCAAGATCAAGAGTCGAATGCTCTTCTCACTGGGCCCGAGAGGTGCCCCTTTAAAGACTTATTTTTAGTATTCTCTATACCCGATGTGGGGCTCGAACTCACAACCCTGACATCAAGAGTTACATTTTCTACCAATTAAGCCTGTCAGCTCCCCTGACTCAGCCAGCCAGGCACCCCAATAATACGCATCTTTAAAAATTACTACAATCTCTGGGGCGTGTCTGACTCTTGGTTTTGACTCAGGTCATGATCGCGGGGTTGGGGATGGAGCCCTGCTTTAGGCTCCCCACTCAGTCCTGAGTCTGCTTGGGATTCTCTCTTTTCCTCTGCCCCCCCCCCCCGCTCATGCACACACATGTGTGCTCTTTCTCCCTAAAATAAGTAACAATCTTAAAAAAAAATTATTAAATTTGTACTTTTACCACTTCCAGAGCAATACAAGAACGTTATAGCAGTTTCACTTCATATATCTACCCCTGCCTTTTGTGCTATCGATGTTATGTTTCACCTCTTTGTAAGTTTTAAATCCCTAAGACGTTATTGTTACTATTTTAGCCAGTCAGTATTCATTTGTATTTATCACCTAGTTAACCTTTCTGGTGCTCTTTGATTCATCCTGAAGTTCTTTGCTTTGCCTTTATCTGGGATCAATTTTTTTTTTTTCATTTTGAAGATTTTCCTTTAATATTTCTTATGAAATACTTATGTCTTATGTCTTATGTTAGTGAATTATCTCAGATTTTGTTTGTCTGGAAATAATATATTTAGTTTTGCTTTTATTTATTATTATTTGTATCTATCTTTGTATCTCTCTATGTATTTATATATCTATTTATTGTAAGTAAGCTGTACTCCAGTGTGCTGCTTGCACTCGGACCCCAAGATCAAGAGTCACATGCTCTACCAGCTGAACCAGCCAGATGCCCGTTAATTTTTTTTTCCCCATGTGAAATTTTTTTTTTTTTAAAGATTTTATTTATTTATTCGGCAGAGATAGAGACAGCCAGCGAGAGAGGGAACACAAGCAGGGGGAGTGGGAGAGGAAGAAGCAGGCTCATAGCGGAGGAGCCTGATGTGGGGCTCGATCCCATAACACTGGGATCACGCCCTGAGCCGAAGGCAGACGCCTAACCGCTGTGCCACCCAGGTGCACCTCCCCATGTGAAATTTTTAATGCCTGTTTAGCACCAGGGATTCCATGTCTCTGATGAAATTCTGTATCTTTTCCTTTATTTTTTTGAATATATTGATGATAATTATTTTAAAACCCTTTCTCAAGTATCTGATTTACCTGTAGGTCTCTTTTTATTGTCTTCTACCACCTCCCTTGTGGCATTTTGGTTCTGTTTTAGGGTTTTATAATTTTTTAAAAAAATATTTTATTTATTTACTTGACAGAGCACAATCAGGGGGAGGAGGTACAGGGAGAAGCAGACTCCCCACTGAGCAGGGATCCTGACGCAGGACTCGATCCCAGGACCCTGAGAATCATGACCTGAGCTGAAGGCAGATGCTTAACTGACTGAGCCAGCCAGGTGCCCTGTGTTTTATAATTTTTGGTTGTATGTTGGACAATATGGATGGAAAATTCTGGAGGCTTTGGTAATGTTACCTTCCTCCAAAGAGGGTTATTTTATCTTCTGGCAGGCAGATAATTTGGGGGGATCACCTGAATCTGCCAGGGGTTAGTTTTATGCTGTGTTAAGTCTAGTTTGTTTCCACTTTATAATTACTCCTAGATTGTGGCCTGTATCACTAGTGGGTGGCTCTTCTGAGGTTCAACACTGCTAAGAAAGCTGTAATGTTTTTGAAGACCTTACCTCTTTTTCACAACCTGAACTACGACGTCTTTGTCCCCAGAGCCGCGGAGTGAGAACCCTCTGCCTGGTGGCCACTGTCCTGCTGTGCTCCATCCTGTGCCTGCACAGCTTAGGGGTCTGCTGGGGCCTTTAGAGGGGCTTGAACAAAAACTCTTTGGGCTCATTTTTCCTTGGTTTTTTCCTCTGCAGAGTTTTGCTTTGTTTTGTTTTAATATTTATTTATTTGAGAGAGTGTGTGCATATGCATGTGAGTGGGGGTGGGGGGGAGAGGCAGAGGGAGAGAATCTCAAGCAGACTCCCCCCCCAAGCTCGGAGCTAGCTGGCAGGCTTGATCCCACCTCTGGGAGATCATGACCTGAGCTGAAATCAAAAGTCAGAGGTGCCCCTCCTCTGCGGAGCTTTATCCTTCAATCTCAGCTGCTTTGGCAGCTCCAAACTCTGGCTTCTTATCCTAGAAAGACCACTGTCTTCAGCTCGGGTCCTCCTTAATGTGCTTCCCTTCTCCAAAAGATTACAACTCCTTAAATCCTTTCCGTGAAGGTTCTTCAGTGCCTTCAGGCTGCTACATATATATTTTTTCCACCTTTATGTAGTTGACCCTTGAACAGTGTGGGGGTGGGGTGCTGTGCCTGTCTGCAGTTGAAGATCCACATAGAACTTCTCACTCCCCTGATAGTCTACTGTTGACCAGAAGCCTTACCAATAATATAAATAATTGATTAACACATAGTTTCTATGTTGTATGTAATATATATTCTATTCTTACAGTAAAGTAAGCTGGAAAAAAGAAAATGTTATGAAAATCATAAGAGAAAATATGTTCACAGTACTATACCGTATTTATTGAAAAAAACCCACATATAAGTGAACCTGCACAGTTCACACCTGTGTTGCCCAAGGGTCGGTCGTAGTTTTGTATAGTTTTACAGTTGTTTTTGTGGGAGGGTTTCATCTGTCAAGAAATCGATTGTTGTGCCCAGAACCCGAGATCCTGGGTGTGTGTCGGACAGGGCTGTTGAGGAACTTTGGTGGTTTAGATAGCACAGAACCCACTGTTTTTACTCACTTAGTTCACTTGATGGTATACCCACAGTGCGTCTTACTTTCAGTTATTGGTTCCATCATTAGATCTACTCTTCAGGGAATCTCTTGTTTTTAGCCACCTTCCATCTTTCTCATGGAAGAAAAATAAGATTTTCTTCTGTATCTTTTCCAGCCTGATCTTTATAGAGTGGCTTCCTTTTTTTAATGTTTAAATTTCAACTCTTTAGAGTTCATAGAGTCTCAGTGGTATCCCAGTATTTTAGAAGATAAAGGATTAGTTCTAAAACAGTATAACAAATAGTTGAATTATTTGTTCTTTTTTGGATTGTTTGTGTAGTGTGTTGGAAATTTGTGTTAGATTTTCCTTCAGCCATATATTCCCTAATAAAAGCTCAGCATTAAAATCAGAAATCAGAGGAGAAATAGGTGTGAGGTAATTTAGACACTGGGATGTTTAACCCCACTTTGATTGCATATTTATAAGATAGCTGTCCTAAATGGAGTTATCCTAACTCTTATGCTTTTTCCATGAAAAATATTTGCATGTAAGTTTTATGATAAGCTTTGTTCATGATTCATTTAAATAATTATTTATTTATTTATTTATTTTAAAAGATTTTATTTATTTATTTATTCGACAGAGATAGAGACAGCCAGTGAGAGGTGCTTGTGTTCAAGCAGGGGGAGTGGGAGAGGAAGAAACAGGCTCATAGCGGAGGAGCCTGATGTGGGGCTCGAACCCGTAACGCCGGGATCACGCCCTGAGTCGAAGGCAGACGCTTAGCCGCTGTGCCACCCAGGCGCCCTATTTAAATAATTTTTATGTTTCATTTTTTTATAGTATTTTTAGTGGGGCTAAGTGTCTTTCAGTGTATATCTTAAAGCATTGCTACTCGAAGTGTGGTCTGAGAACCGGTGCCAGTTTGAGGATTGGCTTGAAACAAAATTATTTATGGAAACCGAGAGTAAAAACTTAAAAATTTTTAACATTTGACATGATGGCTACATTCTTTATTGTATTTTATAAAAATACAAGTCTGGGGGCGCCTGGTTGGCACAGCAGTTAAGCATCTGCCTTCGGCTCAGGGCGTGATCCCGGCGTTATGGGATCGAGCCCCACATCTGGCTCCTCCGCTGGGAGCCTGCTTCTTCCTCTCCCACTTGTGTTCCCTCTCTCGCTGGCTGTCTCTTTCTCTGTCAAATAAATAAAAATAAAATCTTAAAAAAAACTCTTTAAAAAAAATATAAGTCTAGGGCATCTGGGTGGCTCGGTTATTAAGCATCTGCCTTTGACTGAGGTCATGATCTCAGGGTCCTGGGACTGAGCCCCATGTCAGGCTCCTGCTCAGTGGGGAGCCTGCTTCTCCCTCTCCCACTCCCCCTGCCTGTGTTCCCTCTTTCGCTGTCTCTCTGTCAAATAAATAAATAAAATCTTAAAAAAAAAATCATTATCAGAAAAATTTCCATATCATCAAATGCTCTTTGTAGACATTTTTACTTGTTTCTCCCCATTGCTTAAAAAAAACATTAAAAAAAAAGTTGTTTTATTTATTTAAGTAATTTCTACACCCATCATGGGGCTCGAACCCACAACCTCGTGATCACGAGTCGCACGCTCTACTGACTGAGCCAGCCGAGCACCCCTAAAAAGACAAGTTTTAATGGCTCTATTAACAGTCCAGTGTATGGATGTACTGGTGTTCACTTTACCATTCCTGTAATATTGGACAATTAGGAGTTTTCCATCTTTTTGCTAAAATAATTAATGTTGCAACAAGTAATGTGATTATTAGTCTCTGCACATCTAATTGTTTCCTTAAGAACAAGAATTACTCGATTGAGAGTTGTACACATTTATCAAATTCTTGGTGTGTGTTCACAAGTGCAGAAGTAATTGTTTGAAGTCACTAATAACTTTTCACTGTGTAAATACTGCCTGGGTATGGCTTGGAGGTCACAAAATCTTTTTAAACAGAGAAGGTCATCTTCATGTTAATCCTTTCTAACCCTTATTTTCAGAGGGTGGCAGGCCCGAAAGCATTGGAAGGATGAGAACCTCATTTTGGTATTACATGATAATCTATGTCAAGACTTAACAGATTCTAATAATCGAGAAGTTTTTCCTTTTGTCTGGTTATATATACGCTCTCTTTTTGTAGAAGAGGGAAAACTTTGTCCCTCCCTCCCCTTTTTTGCCACAATTCAGAGTGAATTTTTTATCCTTTGCTCCTGTTTTTCTTTTTTTTTTTTTAAAAGATTTTATTTGTTTATTTGACAGAGAGACAGCCAGCGGAGAGAGGGAACACAAGCAGGGGGAGTGGGAGAGGAAGAAGCAGGCTTCCAGCGGAGGAGCCCAGTGTGGGACTCGATCTTGGAATGCCGGGATCACGCCCTGAGCCGAAGGCAGATGCTTAACGACTGAGCCACCCAGGCGCCCCTGTTTTTCTCTTTTCTAGATTGAATAGAATGATAACAAATTACACTGTATAATGTTTCACTGGTATAAAGCACTTTGAGATCTATTATTTCACTTAATGTGCATGGCATCCCTGATAGGCAGATACCTGTATTTGCAAAAGAAGGAAATGAGACTCTTGCCGAGGTCGCCCAGAACTGAGACACAAAGCCGGGGTTTCTGGTGTAGCACCTGGGCAGTACGAGGTAGAAATTAGGACTGTGGATGCCAGGGCTAGAGAATGAGGCTTCAGAGCATGGCTCTGTCATTACTAGCTCTTGGGAGAGTTTCTTAATCTCTCTGCCTCAGTTTCTTCATCTGTACAAGGGGAAAAGTAATAGTCCCTGCCTCCTAGGGTTGTTCGGAGGAGGAAATCAGGATGCGTCATTATGTAGAGGACGGCTGCCATGAAGTGAGTGTGCAGCGGACACGGGATCCCACGGCGCTGCCCACCGCACCCGCATTGCTGCCACCACGCACCCTGCTTTCCTGTCCACGGCCGGCCGGCAGCCTGTTTTTCTCTTACTGTTGGCTTGTTGGAGTAAGTTCTGAGAGCAGTGGTTTGGAGTTTCTGATGATGTTCCTGGTTTATTTGCAGAAGAACAAGGTGGTGAAGAAAGTGAGAAAAGGAGAAGAAAGAGAAAGGGCACCAAGAGGAAGCGGGACAGCCGGGGTACGGAGGGAGGGGCGTGGGCTTGCGGCCTGAAGCTGGATGATGCACTGGACCGCACGCTGGAGGACGGCGCCAAGCAGCACAACCTGACCGCCGTCAACGTGCGCAACATCCTGCACGTGAGTACGACGGTGGCTGCGGACGTGCAGCCGGAGCGCTTCCTGGAAAGCAAGTGAGAGTACTCAGGAAACTCTTGATTCTTAATGTGGGAATTACTCCCTCTGGGAGTCGCACGTGCCACAGCATTTGGCATTGCAGGACGGCTTTCCCACCGCGCTCAGTACGTGTTTGAAATCCCAATACACGTTGCAAGAGAGCTGGGCGGGTACACTGTTCCTGTCTTCCTCCACTGCCTTGCCGGTTTATCGTCTTGTTCGGTGCGTTTGAAGATGATCACGTTCGCGGGGCACTTACTCTTCTGGGGGTCGATGGGTCTACAGAGATGCCAGGGGAGCAGTTCATGCTGCACACGTGCTGGGCATGTTCTTCCAGATGCTCAGCACAGCTGTCCACAGAGCCCTCCTTGCTGGTTTCTGTTTCTCAGAAGGGTAGAGTCAGTTACCCCCACTCTCATTCCTGCGCCTGGTAGCTGTGGCATCGGAGCATTCCTGCTGTGTTAGGGTTGGAACGTGGGTGCTTCTGTCCAGAGCTGGCTTTACCCCAATCGGAAGCCATTTCAGTATCTAGCAGGGTTACAGAGAAGCGGCTGTTACCTAGGTAACACAGCTTTGTTGCATAAAGTGAAATTTCGTCTTTCTCCAGGAAGTAATCACAAATGAGCATGTGGTCGCTATGATGAAAGCAGCCATCAGTGAGACGGAAGATATGCCGATGTTTGTGAGTAGTTGCTTGTTACTCTTTAATGCCGTGGAACAGAGCTGCTGTAAATGGGCAAGTGCAGGAGGTCGCTCGGGGGTTTGTGCATAGTTTGACGTTGGGGACAGAGTTAGCATCTCAAAACCCAAGGGTCACATGATGATTTTTATTGACTGTTTTCTTCTCATTTTCCTTGCCTCAGGAGCCCAAAATGACACGCTCTAAACTGAAGGAAGTGGTGGAAAAAGGAGTGGTGGGTGTTGTGTTTTGTTTTATTTTGTTTTCCTTTAGTTTGGTAAATAAGGTCTAATTCCAGGTTATTTGCAGGGAAAAAAAATATAGGAAAGATTTATCATGGTCTGCGTTTGTCTCCTTCAAAGAAATATCTGTAAAAGGTAAGTGGAGACAACATACAGAGTCATTATCACCATTATTTCAGTCGACGGGAGGTACTGCTGTTTCGGAAGGACTCGGTAGACAGCCGTTTAGAATGGTTGGAAGCACTGAGCAAGGTCAGCCTTTCTGTTCGTGTGCTGTATGGCAAAGGGTTTAGAGAAGTGCGCTTCCACGTGTGTCCCAGGGAGCACTGCATCAGCTCACCCTGGTGTGGGCTCCCTCGTGAGTGCTTACTGAAAATGCATGTTCCGTGGCTCCCCTCAGACCCAGAGCAGGGACCCAGGAGTGGGGTCCGGGAATATGCATTACTGGGAACAGTGCTTGGTTGTCTTGCACACACTGAGGGATGAGAGCCACTCGAAGGCTTCTGGAGTATTCTGGCAGAGACGCTGGGACCCATTTATACCCTGCCCAACAAGCACTTCTCCAGTTTGTGCTCCGTGCCTGTAATAGGCAGGCGATGGTCCTGAGGTGGTCTGTTTTATCTCTGATAGGGAGGAAGATTGGCCTAATGGACCCAAAATGTGTGTTGTTTTTGTCCTTTTGTCCGGGTCTATTCTTTGCAGCCCCATAGAAGAAATAAGTCTGTTCCTTTTCCACATGACCTTTCCCGTAGTACAAGGAAACTAGTGTGTCTTTTCTGTAATATTCTTTTGTTGCTGAGCGTCCCCCAATTTTTTTATCGGTCTTCCCATGACAAGACTCTGAGTACATTCACCAGTCTGATCCTTTGAAAAGCCTGCCTGACGTGGAATTCCTGTTCCAGATGTGGTTTAACTGTATGGATCGAAGTTAGGGATCCCTTCAGTGTTCCAGACGCCATATTGCTCTCAGTGAGCCTAGGACTGCACTGGCTTTTTTTGACAGCCACATCGTATTCTTTTATCTAATGGGCCAAGTCTGGCCGTAGAAAGTGAAATTTCATCTTTCTCCGGGAATTACGTGACCTTCACAAATGAGCATGTATGGTAGCTTTGATGGAAGCAGCCATCAGTGAGACGAAGTTGTCTGAAGTCTCCTGGCACACAGAGTATAAGTAACAGCAATTCCTTATTTGATCTGGAAGTAAACAAAGAGATCCAGATCAGGCTCTGGATTGTATTTACTGACCGTGAATAAATGCACAGAAGCTGGACAAGCCAACTACAGTTTACGTGGGAGAGCGGGGTTGAAGTTCCAGACTCTTGCTTTCTGATTCTCAGTAGGCTGACTGGAGCACGCTCCCAGCCGCCACTCGCTTTGCCGGCGGGTGGGCAGTAGGGAACCTGACTGATTCAGACACAAACGTGGGAAGGGGTGTGGACCTGTATCCCATCATTCCCTTCACCCTGTATTGGACATGACTCAACAGAATGAGATAAGTGGCTGGAACGTGGCAGGGCGAAGGACATGGGGAGAGCCTAAGGCTCCTTGTGGAGACAACCCAGTGGCCTGTTGGATTTTATTCATAACTTATTAATTGGGTCACCTTAAATGATCAAGAAATTATACATTCCAGGGGCATTTTTTTTGTCAGCAGCATGTAAGATCCTTAAAAAATTATTTAAAAAACGTCTCGCCCCAACTCTGTTATTTTATTATTTATTTACTAATTTTTAAAAAAAGATTTTATTTACTTATTTGACAGAGAGAGGGCACGTGCAGGTAGAAGGAGAGGGGAGAGTGGCAGGCCGAGGCAGAGGGAGAAGCAGGCTCCCTGAGCAGGGAGCCTGACGTGGGGCTCGATCCTAGAACCCTGGGATCATGGCCTGTGCTGAAGGCAGACACTTAACCGACTGAGCCACCCAGGTACCCCTATTTACTTACCTTTTAAAGATTTTATTTTATTTGTTTCAGAGAGAGAGAGCGAGCACGAGTTGGATAGAGAGGCAGAGGGAGAGGGAGATGCAGACTCCCCATTGAGTAGGGAGCCCAACATGGGCTGGATCCCAGGACCCTGAGATCATGACCTGAACTGAAGTCAGATACTTAACTGACTGAGCCAGCCAGGCGCCCCCCAACTCTGTTATTTTAAAACATATAAGAAGTTGACATAATCCTACAGTGAATCTATATTCCATTTAGATGCTGTAAAATTTTGCCATATTTGCTTTGTATCTCTGTGTATCTATCCCTTGTTTTTTTTTCCTGTACTATTTGAATATAAGTTGAGGACAACTTGATACTTCACCCCTAAATCCTTCCATAAGAACTGGTCATGGCTGGCTGTCGGGATGCATACTTATGGTGGATTTATGTAATTGATTAAAAAAATACTAACGTCCAAAGGTTAGTATTACCTATAATAGCTTAGGTGTGTGTACTATTATAGTTTACAAATAGTTTTCAAATTCATTGTTCCATTTGAACACAAGTTGTGATATAAAGTAGACAAGACGGGCACCTGGCTGGCTCAGTGGGTAGAGTGTGTGACTCTTGATCTTGGGGTTGTGAGTTCGAGCGCCATGGCGGGGGTAGAGTTTACTTAAAAAGTAGTAATAAAGTAGGTAAGACAGGTACTTTCTTTATTTATAGATAACACAGAGTCTTAACCAGCTTTCCGGCAGAAATGCTAATGATAGAAATAGATTCTTCTCTCCTTTTCTTCTGGCAAATTCTGACAGATATGGAGAGTGTCCCTCGGGTAATTAACACCCCCTCCATCACTGCAGCCGCACGTTAGGTCCGTGGCTCTCTGTGATGGTGAAGAGGAGGTAAAAATGAAAACCATCCACGTCAGGTAAGAGAACATAATTATTTATCTTTGTTGGTAGGTAATTCCAACATGGAATATTTCACCAATTAAGAAGGCCAATGAAATTAAGGTAAACTTGGAAGAGGTAATTCTTACTTTTTTCCAGAAAGACTTCATCAGTTTTGAAACCTATACCTCCTTTCTATTTGTTAATTTTGGGGGGATCTTTCTTCTTGTTTTAATTCAATCCTTGTTTTTTCCTCTCCACTCCTGTCAGGTCTGACCCTCATGCTAGAGATCTCTTTAACTCCTGCCTCTCACCACTTGCTTTACCTGATCATTGTGCTCTTAGAGTTTGTTTTTCCTTGCTCTGCTTTCTTCCTCTTATTCTCCGAATACGCATGGTCTGTGTTTCCTGTTACTTCATTTCTTTCTGTAATTGTACTTACGTAGCCTCCTCAGTTTGTGGATATCCAGCTGGAAGACGACGACTCCTCGGATGAGGAGTACCAGCCAGACGACGAAGAGGAAGACGAGACGGCTGAGGAGGTCAGTGGCTCCCTTGTGAGTGTTAGTTGCGAATCTGGAAGAATTGGACCCTGCGAGGCTTCCTTAGTGTCTTCACCTGTTCCGTAGATAATGGACACAGTTCTTCTCCCTGCTCATTTCTTTGCATGAGACCAGGACTGAGAGCTGTTTTCTCCTCTTCATACTCCCTTCGTGTTTTCGTTTTATATTATGAAATAGCACACATGTGTAACACGCAGAACTGTGCCCAGAATAAATACTCAACAATACAGCTTCAGTCATCATAAGGCGATGGTCCGAAGCTCCCTCCAAAGTCCTTAAACGTAGTGCGGCCAGTACACCCCTTGGGCTCTTCTCTTTGTAGCCCTGTTGCCGGCGTGTGCGGCACCACACACCCCAGTCCTGTTCTGTACCGTCTCTGAGCCTGGACAGTTGTGTCTGGCTTTTTTATTTTCTTTGTTTCATTGTTAATCCTTCGTGGTTTGTCGATACTGTTGCTAATGGCTGCACTTTACTCATTTTCATTGCTGGGCGATACTTTGTTTCTTAGTGTATTTGACTTGTTTTCAAAAGGATTTTAAACCATTGTCTTGCCTTTCCGATGAGGAGGGCAATCTGATCTCTGTGCTCACTGCAGAATATTAAACTTCTATTTAAGTTTTATTTTCTCCTACTTTGACTAAATTGGTTCATTTTCTTGAGATATTTCAGACTCAGTGGGGATGAGGCAAGGGCAGAAATGGAAACTGAACCGGATTCGTTTTTTAGAGTTTGTTGGAAAGTGATGTTGAGAGCACCGCTTCGTCTCCACGGGGGGCGAAGAAGTCCAGGTTGAGGCAGTGTTC
Source organism: Ailuropoda melanoleuca (assembly GCF_002007445.2). NCBI lineage: Eukaryota > Metazoa > Chordata > Mammalia > Carnivora > Ursidae > Ailuropoda > Ailuropoda melanoleuca. The sequence continues at coordinate 127,826,577 of NC_048225.1, forward strand.
CGAGATGACCGAGACCGATGAGGAGGGGGGCATGCTGTCAGAGGTGAGTCTGCGTTGTACGGAGATGAGGGAGAGAGGACTGCAGTAGGCTGGCTGGCTGTCACCTTTACCGCCACTGCCTTCCTGGTCCTTGTGGCTGCTTACAACTGTTCAGGTTTCAAAGTCATTTAAGTTGGGGCGCCTGGGTGGTGCAGTCAGTGAGCATCTGACTCTTGCTTTGAGCTCGGGTCGTGATCTCAGGGTGAGATTGAGGCTGTGTCAGGCTCTGCGCTCAGCAGCGAGTCTGTCTGCCCCTCCCTCCGCTTGTGTGCGTGCTCGCTCTCTCAATAAATAAATAAATAAATAAATAAAATGAAACAAACAAACAGAACAAAGTCCTTTAAGTGAGTGAACAGTTGACGGGAAAAGTGGGGCTCCTCAGGGGGAGAGCGCTTTTCTGAGTTCTCATTAAGGAGCAAATACGAGTGATGAGTGGTTTCTTTTCTACCATTGTCTTCTTTGTGATATCGTCTTGAAGCCATTTTTATTAGATTTCCCACTCTCGGTAACCTAAGTAGCATCCTGTTGGCTACATTGGAAATAAGCTAGAACCTGATTAGATTAATCTATTTGACAACGCCTCTGTTTTTCTGGAGCTCTGGACAGGAAGAGGAAAATCCCTGACATAGGAAAGATGAGCCCTCCTCCCCCGGCCTTTTTTTTTTTCCCCCTTTTTTCTCCTTCTTTCTTTCTCCTCTCCTCCCTCTGTCCCTCTAATTTTTTAACATAGTTGCCTTTTTTAATCAGGCTGAGAAAGTCACCACACCTGCCGTCAGGCACATCAGTGCTGAGGTGGTGCCCATGGGGCCCCCGCCCCCCCCAAAGCCCAAGCAGACCAGGGACAGTACTTTCATGGAGAAGTTGCATGCAGTAGATGAGGAGCTGGCTTCCAGTCCCGTCTGCATGGACTCTTTCCAGGTAAACAGTATAACTAAATCACTGCGAAAGTCAAGTGGAGGAATGTCGTTGTTCAGGTTGGGAAAGGAGACGGGAGGACACTGAATTCTGGTAAATAAGTAAGAGTCATGGAAATGGAGGTCTTTGATACTCTGGTTTGTGCTGTTTTATTTTGAGAGTTGCAGCTCCTAGGGAAGGAATAAGGTATATGATGGAAAGCATTTTAAAATGTGGAACACGGGGACAGCCTTCCACCGGATCCCCTAGATTGTAACCGCTTTCTCTGTCTGTACATGTACTGGTTTACCTTAGTCACTTTACAGTATGTTGCAGTCATGATGCTCTTTCACCCCTAAATACTTTCGCATTTATTTTCTAAAAATGAGGGCATTCAGTTTTGAAAAGAAGTCATGTTATCTAATCTAATAAAGTCCTTTTTTAGATTTTACCAGTTGTCCCAGTAGCGCCTTTTCTAGAAAAAGAAACGTTTTCCCTGATGCAGGATCCAGTCCACGTAGGGTCTTGTCTCCTAGCATGTTTTTGTTGTTGTTTTTAAAGTAATCTCTGTGCCCAGTGTGGGGCTCAAACTCACGACTCTGAGATCAGGAGTTGTGTGCTCTCCTCAGTGAACTGGCCACGTGCCCCTTGTAGCATCCTTTAACCTGGGACAGCTTCTCAGTGTTTGTCTTTCATAACCTTGACATTTTTGACCTGTATAGTCTATTATTTTACAGAATGTTCCTTGACTTAGATTATTCTGCTGTTTCATCATAATTAGATTCAGGTTGTGCACTTTTGGCACAAGCACCACAGAATCGACATGTCCTTCCCAGTGCCTCTCATCACCTCTGTTGTGTGAATTGGGATCACGTGGTTATAGTGATGTCTGCTTAACTTCCTCATTACGAAGCTATTTCTCCTTGTTAAATTCACTAATATGTATCTTACAGGGATATCCTTTGAGGCCAGATGTCTTTTCCCACTAACTTCAGCACCCATTGCTTATTCTTGTTGAAAAATCATGACTGTGGTCACTGTCAGTTGATCAGTTTCTAAATCCCACCATTTGGCCAGTTCGTTTGAATGTTTCGGGTTTTCTCCACCAGTCTTGTAGGTTAATGAAAGATATGTCTGTCCAAAAATTTTAAAAGAGACTATTGAGTGGAACGCTCCTGAAAGGGTCATTTAATCTAATCACCCTGCTTCGGGGTGAGTAAATCGTGTGAGGGGGTAATAGTGTTTTGTATAAACACTTATTCATACATGTCCCAAACGATGGAAGTCAGGGAATAACTGTACAAGACAGAAGGGTTTTTCCCTCTTGGAGAGAGAGAGGCCACAAACGATTTCAGGTGGTGGTAAGTGCTGTGGCTAAATAAAAGTGGAGAAGTCAGGTAATGCCCACCAGAGTGCTTCCATGGGATCACCAGAAGTGGCCTCCTTGGGCGCCTGGCTGGCTCAGTCAGTGGAGCACCTGACTCTTGGTCTTGGGGTTGTGAGTTCGAGCCCCATGTGGGGTGTAGAGATTATTTAAAAATAAAATCTTAAAAAAAAAAAAAAAGACCTTGAGGAGGTGACATTTGAGCTGAGATCTGAATTAGAAGGAGCCGTGCATTGAAACGATTTGGGGAAAAGTGTCCCATACAGAGGAGAGAGCACATTCACAGTCCCCGAGATGGGAACAGCATTGTCATGTGTAAGGGACAGAAACGAGCTGAAGCCTGGGGACCATGGAGAGAGGAGTAGGGGTGAGGACAGAGAGCTGGGCAGGAGCTAGGTCATGAGGGTCTTGGAAATGCGATAAGGAGTTTAGATTTTATTTCACAATTGAAAAGCTTTGTGTGATATTTTCTGATTGACGTTAAACACTTCCCTTTGGTTAAGGCGTGGGCAGCACTCTGTAGGAGAGCGAGGGAGGAAACCAAGTAGTCTGTTAGTAGATGGCTGCAGTAATCCAGGGAGGACTTCCTGAAGTCCCTATCCAAATCCCAGCTGCTTTTTTTTGGGGGGGGGGCAGAAATTGATAGGCTTATCCTGAAATTCACATGGAAATGCAAGGGACCCAGAATAGCTAAAACAATCTTGAGAAAACAAGTTGGAGGTCTATACTTCCTGATTTCAAAATTTGTTATAAAGTTACAGTAATCAATCAACACAGGTTGGTATTGGCATAAGAATAATCCTATGGATCAATGGAATAGAATCGAGAGTCCAGAAATAAATCCTTAGTTTATGGTCAGCTGGTTTTTGACAAGTATGCCAAGACCAGTAATGGTGCCAGAGTAATCTTTTCAGCAGATGGTGCTGGGACACCTGGAACTCCACATCCAAAAGTATAAAGTACCCTTACCTCACACCAAATAGAAAACTTAATGCAAAATAGATCATTGACCTAAATATGAGAGCTAAAAGTATAAAACTCTTAGAGGAAAACATAGGAGTAGTGGGCCTTGTATCCATGATATATAATGAACTCTTCAACCCAACAATGAAAAGACAGCCCAGTTCAAAAATGGGCAAAGGAAATGAATAGATCGTTCTCTGAAGAAGACATGCACATGGCCAGGAAGTGTGTGAAAAGATGCTCAACATCATTAGTCGCTAGAAAATTGCAGATGAAAAGCACAAGATACCACTTCCCACCCACTAGGCTGGCTTAATAAAAGGATGGACAGTAACAAGTCTTGGCAGGGTGTGGAGGAAGGTAGAACCCTTACACGCTGCTGGTGGGAACGTGAAATGGTGCGGCCACTTGGGAAGATAAGGTTTGGTGGTTCCTCAGAAAGTTAACCGTAGTGACCGTACGGCTCCAGGGGAACTAAAAACATACAGCCAAGTAAAAACGAGTCCACAAATGTTCTTGGTGGCATTACTCAATAAACTTTCCCGAAGTGGAAACAACACAGATTTCCTTCGCCTGATAAATGGACACACCGAAGTGTAGATGGGCTGTCGTTATGCAGTGAGAAGGAGTGAGGCACTGACGCACGCCACGCGCGGGTGAACTCTGAAAATGTCACGCTAAGTAAAAAGCCAGAGACAAAAGACCACATACTGTAGGATTCCATGTGTGTAACATGTCCAGCCTAAGGAAATCTGTGGACACAGAAAGTGGATGAGTGGTTGTCGGGGACAGGGAACAGGGGAGAATGGGGAACGACTCCTAATGGGATTGGGGTTTCTGTTAGAGGTGAGGAAAATGTTCTGGAATTAGATACTGGTGATGGTCCCCTCAGCTCTGTGAATACAGTAAAATGCACCCAGTTATACATTTAAAAAGGATCAATTTTATGGTATGTAAATTGTATCTTAGTAAAGCTGCTATAAATGTTTCTGAAATGTTGGTTTTAAAACTGTTGTCATTGTCCTTAAAGTTTCTCAAAGAATAACAACCCCAAGTTGTTTAGGAAAGAGATGTTGTGATTTAAGCCAGGAAGAGGAGAGTGCCGGTCCGAGGAGGCCTGAGGAGGGTTGGAGAGTTGGGAAACACCAAGCGCTGAGTGACATGTGTTATCCCTTCTTTGTTGGCAAGCCCATGGATGACAGCCTCATTGCGTTCCGGACCCGCTCTAAGATGCCTCTGAAAGACGTTCCCCTGGGGCAGCTAGAGGCAGAGCTCCGGGCTCCAGACATCACCCCAGACATGTATGACCCCAATACAGCAGACGACGAGGACTGGAAGGTGTGGCTGGGGGGGCTCATGAACGATGATGTGGGAAATGAGGGTAAGTAGGGCCCTTGGCATTTTCTACCTCCCTTGTCTGTTTTCTCTGGTAAAATTTTCGTTAGAAGCTTAAAGGAAGGGGGTGTTTTTGGTTAACTGAATTTAATTGTATGTCACTTAGAATATTCTTTAAATCAGTAGTTAAGTCCCCTCCTTTTTTGGGTTACGAATCTTTGAGGACAGTTGGCCCACGTTACGTTAGTCTCCGGTGTTCAACGTGTGACGCGACGTGTGCACGCCGTGCCGTGCTCCCCGCACGCACACATCGCTGTTACAGTACCACGGACTCTCTGCCTTACGGCGTGCTGGTTACGGATCCTTTGGGGAATCTTCTGAATGCGAAGAATTGTCTGCCGAAGCGTAAATGCAGAAGTAGTTTTATGTATGGTTTCATGCGAGTGCAGTGACTCGCTTGAAGACTCGTCTCAGTTAAGGGTCTTCGTAATGCACGTGGAAGAGCGTTAGCCGTCACCGTGCTGAACCCGAGTCGCGTGGAACTAGACTTTGGGGAGGGCAGGGGAATCTTCTGTAACAGGGCCTCCTTCCATCTCTAGAGCTGGCGCCTCTGCTCCTTTTTGTCACTCAGTTCCATCCTCAGACCTGTTTTTTCCCTGTGGTCATAAGCACACCGTCTATGTCCTGCTTCGTCTCCCTATCGGAAGGACTCTCTGCCGTAGGGTTCACTTCGAAAAATCCAGAGGAACTCCTCAGATTGGCTTGGTGTGGTCACAGGTCCACTGTCTCGGTGCTGTGTGGTATTAGGGGAGACGCTCTCAGCATGGAGTCCTGTGATTGGCGGCATCCACGGGAACAGCGTGGTTGCCGGAGGCAGTTACCCAGAGGACGCGGTCGTATTTCCACAAGTGGGGGAGGAGCATTGCTCAGACAGAAACAGTGTTGACTGCAAGCTCCAGGGTGGAGAAACCCTGCTGCAACCCGTATGCTTTTAGACTATAACTTACTGCTTCAGTCTGGAGAGAGAAATGTTACGAAAGTTGTCTTTGGGGATCTTTTGTGTATCATAGTGGAAGTCAGGCATCATTGCTCATTTTGTGCAATAACCGTCTGTGGATTTACAAGATGCAAGAGATCGCCTTCGTTTATGGTGATTCCTGATGATGTCACATTCTTTTGATGGAATCAGGGAAATTTTGTTCTTGTGGTTTCTTTTTGACTTTTTGGTGGAGAATGACCAGAATATTCTTTTTAGCTGTGTCATGGAAGACTCACACTTTTTAAAAAAATCTAATTACATACAAGCTGCAGAGCACATCTTTATTCTTTTCCCTGTCTTCTAAGAACAGCTACATGGGATTTGTATGTTGAAAAGAGTAATGCTTTAAGATAAATAAGAGAAGGTATGGTTTCAATGGAAATAGACTGGGTAAATATTTAATGCGTAGGTCAGGCTAGCAGTAAGTCAGCACAAGTGAATGAAACAGAGTAAGTCTTGAATATACCTTATGGAGCTATTCATTATATGATCCATGGCTCAGCGAGTGTTTGTCACTCTCCTTTTACGAGACATTGTGCTAAGATCATGAGAGAGAAAGCATAATCATTATGTCAGAGATTAAAACGCCCATGAGTGGTGCCTGGTCCATCGTTAGATGCACAATACATTTCAGATGAATGACGTTGAATCAACTTAGATATGCCATAAAAGTGGCATAAATGCTGTTCCAAGGTTTTGTCGGAGGGAGAGAGCATTCCTGTTTAGGGTGTTTCAGAGGCAGCTCCATGAAAGACGTAATTGACCTGGGCCTTTGAAGGGTGTTTGACAGCACTGCTGGTGAGGAGGGGAGGTGATAGGAGAGCACATGTCCTCCAAGGAGTCTTCCAGTCTCTGCATTATAACTATAGGAACAATACAGGGTTGGTGGGAAGAAGTCAAATACTGTAGAAAGAAAACTGTGAACACCCCTCCCCACGATGACCGTTTGGTGATCCAGAGGGATCACACATTTTTTTCATGGGTTTTTTTTGGGGGGGAATTTATAAATCTCTTGATTTTGTTTATCAACACTTTGTTTTTCTACCAACCCACCCCAGGTTCCATGACACCAAGGCTCAGAGCCTCTGCAGAAGGGCACGAACAGGGGCACGTGTAGTTCTATCCATTTCGCAAAAATCTCTGAGAATTTTGTTGCGTTGCCCTGTGTTGCAGAATCAGTTTGTTAGGCTGCTAGGATTTGAGGCCAGTTTAGTGTTCTAGGAAGGTGTCCCATGGAAGAAAGGCTCAGGGATAGAAAGCATTTGTTAAGTGGATATGACTCTTCATAAGCAAGCTCTGCGTCTTTTTGTCCTTAGTCCTAAGCCAAGACACAGTCTTGACAGGAACTAAGGCAGGTCCTCGTGGCTTTATCCGTGGTGGCAGCTCATGCCTGATTTTCCCTGATTTCGCTCTGCGTAGGTGAAAGAGCTGAGAGGGTGGCAGTTGAGGAGGAAAGGCCAGGCAGAGCCTTGGGTGTCAGAAGTTTGGGAGCCGAGGCAGTGCTGCTCCTGGTTTCATCCCTAGAACCTGACTCAGAGTCCAGGAGTGTGACGGTGTGCGTGCTAGCTTGTGTTTGTTAACGATACGGATTCCAGGGCCTCACCTGTCACTGAGTCAGAATCTTCAGTGGCTGTGGTCTAGGGATCTAATTCTTTTTTTTTTTTTTAAAGATTTTATTTATTTATTTGACAGAGATAGAGACAGCCAGCGAGAGAGGGAACACAAGCCGGGGGAGTGGGAGAGGAAGAAGCAGGCCCCCAGCAGAGGAGCCTGATGTGGGGCTCGATCCCATAACGCCGGTATCACCCCCTGAGCCGAAGGCAGACGCTTAACCGCTGTGCCACCCAGGCGCCCCTAGGGATCTAATTCTTATGCATCCTAAATATTGGAAACTGCTGGTCTGGGAGGCGTGAGCATGTGTGATCAGGGTGGACTGAGAAAGTGGAATGATGGTTAGCAGGGAGGGTGACAGTCCTCTTTCCTTAAAACCGTATTTGTCGGTGGCGGTGGTTACATATTAGGATGGATTTAAAAAAGAGAGCATAAAGCCAGTGAGTAGGGGCGGTGTGGGCCCTGTGTACCAGCTGAACTACTGAGTGCTGAGAGACGGGAACGGTGCTAGACACAGATCGCAGAGCCACACGCCCGCCATACGCTGGTCTCTTGTAGCATCGCGTGGCTGTTCTCCCATGTTCCTACTACCATCTGATGTGCACTGTATTAAAATGAGAATCTCATTTGCCAAAAATGACTGGAAGGCTTCACTGGAGGTGCACGGCAAGGTGAGGTCAGCTGGGTGGACGCCGGCCTTGTTAATCAGTCAGGAGTGAGAGGGTGTATTCCACCCTCTTAACAGCTAAGAACTCCGAAGAAACCTTCCTGAATGACTTTCCAGCGTGTGCGGCAAATGGGTGCTCAGAATAGGGGCCGACCCGTTTGTGTGGCGTGGGCAGAAGCCGTCTGTTGTGGTTCTTGCACGCGAACAGATGGGGCTCCAAACCGGTGCACGCTCCCCACGGGTCGGAGTCTTCCTGGAGCTTTCATCGTTCGGCGTGTTTGTGCAGAGCCTGCCTTGAAGACGCTGACGGAGGAAGTGCTACAGAGATGGGGAAGACAGGATTCCATTCGGAAGGATTTGAAGAGTTTTTATTGGGAACATAAATGCACAAATGGATGAAAAAGACTGACATTTAAATATCTATATTATAAATGATGCAAATTAATATATTATAACCTGAGTGTAAATGTGGAGTGAAAAACATCAGGTTAGATTGGGGCTAATCAGTACAGGTTTTCCAGTGATTATGAATCAAAATTGTGTGTATATATTTTTATTTTTAATGAAGGATACTCATTTATTACAAAAAATGAAAATATTATGGAAGGGTACAGAGAGGAAAATATTCGTCTTAATGCTTTGTAGCTATTCTCTGTGTATTCAGCCAAGTACGTATGCACCTCAGTGGTTGTCCCCATGAAGAGTCCTACTGTGCCTGTTCTGCGCTTGCAGCTTGCTTCTTTACTTAGCAGAATTCAGACAATTTTCCACTCTCACACTTACAGACTACCTCTCCCATTTAATGGCTACATAGTAGTAAGGAATTTAGTTACTCCCGTTTGGCAGACTTTCCTTTTTTTTTTTTTTTTTTTTTTTTAAAGATTTTTATTAATTTATTAGAGAGTGGGAGGGAGTGGGGGAAGAGGCAGAAGGAGCAGACTCCCCGCCAAGCGAGGTGCCCGATCCCAGCACCTGAGCTGAAGGCAGACCCCTGACCGGTGAGCCGCCCAGGAGCTTCTGTTTTTTTGTTTTAATTCAGCTCCTCGGTTGTACTCGCCCCAGTCCGAGTTCTCAAGTGCCGCCTGTTCCCGGAGCTGCCGTCACCTTGCTAGGCACGTGCAGGACACTTCCATCAGCACCGAGTGGTCCTCCAGACAGCACTTACCTACTAAGGCTGTCTTGGAACTTCATAACATAAATTACCTTATAACGAACAATTGGGTAATTCAGTGACTCCTTCACAGCTTTTATCTAGGAGTCATAGCATCGATGTCAGAGAAACACCCTATTTCTTCTGTGCCCTAACAAAGCAAATGTTTATTCTTTGTGTATTTTTAGTGATTTCTGAGTCTTTTTGTAGGGATGTAACTTTTCATACGAAGGATTATTGTGTCTTTCTGTTGTGCTATACTTGGTCCTGCACATTTACATTTTACGTGTATATACTGTTTTATACGAAGGCAGCGGAATTAGAGTCATTCCCTAGTCGTTGGGAATTAGAGTCATCTTTTTTTCACTATCAGTGCCTTTGTGTACGTAGTTTTACAAAAGTATTATTTTCATGGGGCGCCTGGGTGGCACAGTGGTTAAGCGTCTGCCTTCGGCTCAGGGCATGATCCCGGCATTATGGGATCGAGCCCCACATCGGGCTCCTCCACTATGAGCCTGCTTCTTCCTCTCCCATTCCCCCTGCTTGTGTTCCCTCTCTCGCTGGCTGTCTCTATCTCTGTCGAATAAATAAATAAAATCTTTAAAAAAAAAAAGTATTATTTTCATGAGGTGCACTAGTCAAAGTGGGGTTGCTGAGATAAATTATGTGTTCAGTTTTCTGGCTTTTGCTGCATTTTGGCAGATTCGAGTCTTTTTTGAAGGAAGGAGAGAACTTGGCTGACTGGAGAGACTGGGTGGGATGTGTCAGCTATGGGAAATGAGCTGTGCAAACACACTGGGGGGAAAATAAGTTATTTAAAAACTTTATTGGAGAATCTTAGAGTGCTGAAAATCTTACATTTTCGTCCGTGGGAGGAGTTCGGAGCGGGGACTGAGTGTCTCGGTGTTTCCCTAGATGAGGCCGACGACGATGACGACCCGGAATACAACTTCCTGGAAGACCTCGACGAGCCCGACACAGAGGATTTCCGCACTGACCGGGCCGTGAGGATCACCAGTGAGTCTGTTGTCGAGCAGTCTTGCTCTTCACTGCCCCAGTCTACCGTGGTTTACTTTGTAGAATTTGGAGGGTGAAGTTTGCAGCCCGTTCAGGTTGAGACATTTAAGCTTGTTGTACCCATTTATTTCTGTAACTCTTTAAATTTATGTATGTATTGAGGAAGCCTGTCAGTCATTCACTTACACGTCCCACAGCCCTGCCCTGAGTCCAGTACGTGGTGGGGGTTGCACCTATGATATCAAAATGAATAAGGCATGGCCTGCGCCCTGTAGGACCTCAGCTCAAGTAGGAGACACAAACAGACAAAGTTGAAATACAACGTGATAGTGTTGTAATGGCTTGTGTATACGGTTCCTAGTGCCTGAAAGAGGGTGTGATCTCCTGCCGGATGGTGTACAGTAGGCTGGGTGGGCTGGCGAAGGACTCACACGGTGAGATGTTTTATCTCAGTTTTGAAGGAGAAATAAGAAATTTTGGGTGAGGGTCGCATGGCTGGCTCAGTCAGTAGACCATGCAACTCTTGATCTTGGGGCTGTGAGTTCGAGCCCCATGTTGGGTGTGGAGATTATGTTTATTTTAAAAATAAAATCTTTAAAAAAGAAGAAATTTTGGGTGGATATTACAAATAGGCAGAAGACTACCTGCCAACCACGGATGCATGGAAGAACAGTATCGTGCTTGGAAAATGTGAGTCGCTTGGTTATGGAACTGTGCGTGTGCAGTGGTAGAAAGGTAAGCAGTGTTCAGGTCCTGGAGAACCTTGAATTTGAAGTTTGCTGTGTCAAAAAGAAGAGCTCGGTTTTTGGCGGGAAATCAGTAGGAGCTGATCTGGATTTTAGAGATACTACTTTGCTTTAACGCCAATTTAATCTGTTAATTTGATGGGTAGAAAGAGCCAGATTGGAGGCATGGAGAAGAGTTGAATGACTTGACGTGGTTTGAGTTATTTGTTTAAAAAATTACTTCATTGGCTATGTTGCCAATGATAGAAAACGTATGTTTCAGAAAGTATTGATTTTTTAGTTTTTATTTTTTAATAAATAAATAAATTATGTTTAAAAAGATTTTATTTATTTATTTGACACAGAGAGAGGGAGAGTGAGCACCAGCAGGGAGTAGTGGCAGAGGGAGAAACAGGCTCCCCGCTGAGCAGGGAGCCCAATGCGGGGCTCGATCCCAGGACCCCGGGATCATGACCTGAGCCCAAGGCAGAGGCTTAACCAACTGAGCCACCCAGGCGTCCCAGAAAGTATCGATTTTTACTGAGTGTGTGTGTGACCCTGACCTGGAATAGCATACCCAGCATGGTGAAGGTGGGATGCCGGCTTCATGAGCATGCAGACACACTTCCTGTGATCTGCGTAGACAGTGCTGCTGTCCGTGTGGAGAGAACCACGCAGACACGGTCCTTTAGGACTGTTGTTCTAGTTCGTTGCTTTATTTCCGCTTTCATCTTATTTTTGGGATTAGGATGCCATTTCCTTTATGAAGATCTTGTCTTATTTGCTATGTGAGGACAATTAAGGTTAGAGTAAGTGTTGAAAGGAATCAGTGTAGGACGAAAAGACTTGAGGACTTAGACTTTGAGAAAACTGTGGAGGGTCTAGGAAAGTATGAGTAAAATCAAGGAAGTCTGGTGTCAGAAACCAAGGGCACATTCTTCGAAGGATCATCTGCTCTGCCCATGCTGGTAACGAAGCGTGTCTGCTGGAAGCCGGGAGCTGGATCTCGTTTTGGCTTGGCTCCCAGCTGGGAGTGCACTTACCTTCCTTGTTTGTCTGTCCGTCTCTTTCTTCACGTTACAGATCGTTTCTCAGGAAGACCCTCCCCAGTGAGCACGTTTCTTCCTGCTTTGCACCCACACCAGTCGGTGCGTTCTTTGTAGTGCGCGCCTCTCTCCTGGTTGCTCAGACCCTGTCCGTTTTCTCCCCTGGCCCATCCTGTTGGTGGTCCTAGCGTCAGGTTTTGGCCAAATAGGGACCTTTTCTGGGATGCCTGAACGGAGGTCCGTCCTTTCTTGTCGATGGGTTCTGTGATCATACGTAAAAACTGGGATGGAATTCCAGTTTTGTTCCCACCCCTTGTCCTCTTGTGTCTGATGCTATCGTATTATCCCTATGAGCTGACTTATCCTTACGCGGACAAAAATTTAAAAATAAAAAAAAAGCATGGGGGCGCCCGGGTAGCGCAGTCGTTAAGCATCTGCCTTCAGCTCAGGGCGTGATCCCGGCGTTCTGGGATCAAGCCCCACATCAGGCTCCTCCGCTGGGAGCCTGCTTCTTCCTCTCCCACTCCCCCTGCCTGTGTTCCCTCTCTTGCTGGCTGTCTCTATGTCAAATAAATAAATAAATAAATAAATAAATAAATAAATAAATAAATAAATAAATGAATCTTTAAAAAAAATAATAAAAAATTTAAAAAAGTAGAATCGTAGAGTTTGGAAAGCTTCCTGTGCTCCTGTGTTTTTAGCTTCTCTGTGTCTGGGTGACCTCCAGTGCCCGGGGCTTGTCAGTCCTGAAGGCAACATGTCCTCATCTTGAGCACCTCCTTAACTAATATTTTCCTTACTGAACCGACGAGTACTTGTGATATATTCCTGTTTGTCCTTTGTTCCTACAAAATGTAATTTACTTCCAAGCGTGCATAGTAAAAGGTGTTCCTTTCCCTTTGTTTTTTCTTTGCTGTGCCAAACATACTGAGTTTCTTCAGTTCTCCAAACACAGTACTTCCCAGACCTCTCACTCGCCCAGCCACCATCCTCTGGATTCTGGCCTTTATTTTTTTACTTAAATTTTTTTAAGCAGGCTCCATGCCCAGTGTGGAACCTCATGTGGGGCTTGAATTCACGACCCTGAGATCAAGACAGCTGAGATCAAGAGTCGGTCACCTAACCGACTGAGCCACCCAGGAGTCCCTGGCTTTTATTTTTTTATAAGCATTTCTCCCATTATATTTTTTTTATGAAACTTCTAAAATTCATAGAGTTGAAAGCCTTGTACACTGAACACCCATACACCCACCACCTAGTTTCTGTAAGTAACTTCTAATATATCTGCTTTATAATATGGCTCATCACCTGTCTCTCTCTGTCCGTCTGTGAATCTGTGTGGGCTTTTCTCATGCACTTCGGAGTGGCTTGCAGATAGCCACATACTTCACTCCTAAACATTTCAGCACATGCCTGTCATTCATTCGGGCTCAATATTTACCTACACTTTCTCTTTCAGGTAAATGTATGCACAGTGTATTACACACGCTTAGTGCACCATTCAGTGAGTTCGGATGTGCTTCTGCCTGTGTAACCAAACCCCTATGGGAATATGGAGCTGTCACCCCAGAAAGCTCCCTCAGGCCCCTTCCGAATCATTCCCCTCACCACCCTCCCTGAGGCAACCGCTGTTCTGGGTTTTTCTCTAACAGATCAGATTTGCCTGCTTTAGGACTTCATGTACATACAGTGCGCTCCCTCCTCTAGAGCTCTCAGCATAAGGGTTTGAGATTCATCTGTACTGACACATATCACTACTTTTCCCCCTTTCATTCTGAGTGGGATTCCATTGTATAAACATACCAGTTTATCTTTTCTTAAATCTGTTCTCAGGTGTTGATGGACACCTGGACGTTTCTAATTTTTGCTTATCTTGAATAAAGCTGCTCAGAACTTTCTTGTGCAAACCTTTCCTGGACAGATGTTTCCTTTCTCTTGGGTCAGCTGTCCAGGAGAGGAATCACTGGCCAGAGGGGAGACATATGTTTAGTTTTATAAGAAATCTCCAGATTTTTTCCAAAGTGGATTTCCATTTTACCTTCTCATCAGAATTTTATTTGCTCTACATCTTCACCAGCATTTCGATTTTAGCTTTTTATTTTTTTTAATGATTTTATTTATTTATTTGACAGAGAGATAGCCAGCGAGAGAGGGAACACAAGCAGGGGGAGTGGGAGAGGAAGAAGCAGGCTCCCAGTGGAGGAGCCCGATGTGGGGCTCGATCCCAGAACTCTGGGATCACACCCTGAGCCAAAGGCAGACGTTTAACAACTGAGCCACCCAGGAGCCCCTCGATTTTAGCTTTTTAATGCCCTCTTAAGAAGGGCTTTTGCAGGGGCACCTGGGTGGCTCAGTCATTAAGCGTCTGCCTTTGGCTCAGGGTGTGATCCCACGAGCCCCACGTCGGGCTCCTCTGCTGGGAGCCTGCTTCTTCCTCTCCTGCTCGCCCTGCTTGTGTTCCCTCTCTTGCTGGCTGTCTCTCTCTCTGTCAAATAAATAAGTATAATCTTTAAAAAAAGGGGGGGGGCTTTTGCAGAAAAGATCACCAGTAGGTCTGGGTCCTCTGGACGTGGTCTGAGACTATGCTAGTTCCATGACAGGCTTGCCTTCATGGATACTTGTGCTGTTTTGAGTAGCTGTGTCATATTGAACTTGAGGTCAGCCAAAACATTCAGATCTTTTTCAGATTTTTTTGAGCGATTTCATGTTTTTGTGCACTTAAGAAACTGATTTTTTAAATCCTAAATGTAAGACTTTAAATTTGTCCCATTAAGTTTCATCCACTTAATTTGAGAAAACATGGAATTTTGAATCTGTCATCAGTTGGTCTAGCAATCCCTTTTGACTTTATATGATTTACAGATTGGTAAGTGTGTATTCTGGGTCTTCTAGGTTATCGATGGAGTTGCTTTGTAGTTCCTGGAGACTTCTCTCATGACTCCCATTCAGTAGGCTAGGACAGCAAGCTATGAATTATCCTTGTTGGGAAATCATCTGGCTCACATTTCCTGCATTCTCTCCATTGGGACTTTAGCTTCTAGAGAGTGAGACTGTTAGTTTTGTTTTTTGTTTTTTCTGTTTTTTTTTTGTAGAAAGGGTGGGGGGGGTGCTGGCGAAGGGGTGGGGAAGGGGAGAGGGAGAGGAGAGAGAGAATCTTAAGCAGGCTCCATGTCCAGCATGATACCCCATGTGGGGCTTGATCTCACGACCCTGAGGTCATGACCTAAGCCTAAATCAAGAGTCAGATACTTAACCGACTGAGCCATCCAGGTGCCCGGTGAGACTGTTAGCTCTCTCCTGTGTCCCCTAGCATCTAGAACGGGGCTTGAGTTATAGTTGGGAGTCAGTAAATGTGTTTGAACGAACAGATGACAGATAGATGTGAAAGTTTTGTCAGATGTCTTGCTGGAAACAAGACGCAGTGTCTGTGTGGAATTCCCGCCTATGGGAATGTGAGATGGACCTGGACCAACAACGCCGTTTGGCTTCTTTTCAGAGAAGGAGGTGAATGAACTGATGGAAGAACTGTTTGAAACCGTGAGTAGTGATGCGGAGTGGGAACTCGGGATGGTGGAGTGGCTTCTCCAGCTCACTCTGTTCTCTGCTTCCAAGCCCCCTCCCTCCACAAGGCTGGTTTGGCCAAGTCAGTTCACTTTTCAGCCCCCTCGGGAGTGGATGTAGTGGGAGGGGAGTTTTGCTCGCTAATACGCTTTGATTGTCCATACGTAGGTGATTCTTAGTAAAATTCTCCTTGCAAACTTTGGATGGCCTCGCCAGCCTTCATTCAGTGGGTCCTTAAAGATGGCAAATTAGTTTTTGGATTATTCTGGGCACAGATAGTTACCTTTCTCATAAACTTGTCTCTTGAAAGAGAGTTCTGATCATTCTGAGTTATCTGTGCTCTGTGTTCACCATTTCAAGTGGCTGATTGAGAGACCATGTTCCTCATAATAGTCGGCCGTGTGCAGGACTGCGGGTGCCCTGAAGTGGGAAAGGTCTTGAGGCTCTCTTTCTGGGTGCCAGCATTGCTAGTGCCCTGTAGACTATAGTCTTCGCTTTCCCTTCTCACTGCTGGGGGGACTGCCTCGCGCCCCTTCCCCAGGGTCACCCTCCTTCCCCTGTGCCCTCAGTTCCAAGACGAGATGGGGCTCTCCAACGTGGAAGACGACGGCCCAGAGGAGGAGGAGCGCGCGGCTGAGCCCCGGCCCAGCTTCAACACCCCTCAAGCCCTGCGGTAGGCTAGCCAGACGTTGCGGTGCGGAATGGGGGAAGAGTGCGTTCAGCTTCCCATCGCTGCGTGCCCGCGGTTGCTGGTGGGGGGACGCGCGGCCCTGTGGGGCGTGCGGTCTCCGGGAGGAAGTCTCCTTGTCGTGGGGCGGTGCAGCTGCAGACCAGGCTGCGTCTGTTTGGGAAGGGAGAGAAAGCAGCAGCTGGCTTCCGTAGCAGCTTCTCCAGGTGAGCAGTGCTGGAGAGGTGTGAGGACCCTGTGGCCAGCCACAGAAACCATCGCTTTCACAAGAGCCCGTGGGTCCCTTTGTTCTCCTCGTTGGCCACTAGTGTCGGGTAAATGTTAACGCACGTTCATCAGTCACCTTGGTGGCATTGAGCTGACCGGAAGCCTCTGCAGTCTGAAGTAGACGTCCCGCCCTCTTCACACAAGGCCGGCACTTTCGTTTCTCCACCCAGGAAGTTGAGGCTTTCATTTTTGCCCTGTTCGTGCGACGGGCTTGTGTAATCCATGTGTATCTTCCTGAACTGTTACCCATTCTGAGTAGCGGTCACGTGGGCAGGTGACTGGCTAGCTAGCGGTCCAGGCCCCGCACTGCGGGTGGAGCCGAGCAAAGCTGGGAGACCCACGGCCTCTGCTAGTCCTGTGTTTTCACAGCCTGACCTAAATGGAGAGCTTGGGAGCCCCCCGAAAGCCAGGCCTTCAGGGAACGTGCAGTTTAGTAGGAAGGCAAGGTATGCCAACCATTGTGTAACAGCCGGAAATAGAGTTCATACTGCAGTAGGATAAACACCGTGATGTAATCCCAACAGGATTTCAGGATCCCCCATCCCCCACCCCCATTTTGTTTTTGATTTGTTGAGGTATAATTGACAAGTTGTAAGACATCGAAAGTGTGCTCCCTGGTGATTTGATGCAGGGAAACATTGTGAACGGGTCCCCCCATCGAGTTAGTTAACATTGTCACCTCACATATTTCCTTTCTGGGGGGAAACGTTTTCAAGATTTCTGAGTCTTTATTTGACCCACTTACTGCAAGCCATATTTCATAGTTCACTTGATTTATAAACATACTTCGATTCCACTAATAAACTCTGTGTATGAATTCTTTAGATTTGGGATTTATAGAACCGCTTTAAAACCCTGGTTGAAGACCAGCTATCTCTGGCGCTCGCTCAGTTCATCTGCACGGGCTGCTGCCCCTTCCCATTCAGCCGAAACTGCAAACCTGGTTTAGTCTTTGACTAAGTGAGAGATCACAGGGAGAGTGAGCCATCTGTGTCCCTCTTATCAGCCAGCTAAGTAATATTTCATAAAACCAGGGGCAGGCTCTTTGTGCTTTGTCTACTTTTTTCATGTTTCTGTTTCTCTGTTGCTCTGCTTGGAGCACAGATAATGGAGAGTTTTCTGTTCTCAGTAAACATTGTACAGAGGACTCTCCTTGTCTTTAGGTTTTTACCCTGTGCATGCCCACACTCACAGTAAATACTGCAAAAGGACACATAATCTTTATCTGTAGAGGCTGTAGAAAAGTTATCGTTTAACTGTTGTTACAATATAGAGGATTTCATGAAATAGTATATTCTGCTGGTTGTACCTGCTTGAGCTGGTCTGTCCTGATTACATAGGGTATCAGCTCGCCCATAGTCCCTTGAGTGTCCTGCTCTGCCCCAGAACTAGGCTGTGAGCTAGGTATGTGGATGCTTGCTTCAGTACTGGCCGGTCTCTCTCCAGAGGCAGGGGTGGGTGGCTGGGTTAGACAGCTGAGAGGAGGGGCGAGGAGGGGCTGTAAGAGGATATACTCACAGTGGGAGCCAGCTTCTCACTGTCCTTCCCAGCTGTCCTGTGTTTCAGTGTATCCCCTTCTTGCTTCATACTAACCAAGTTTTTAAATTTTTTAAGAAAGGAAGGCAGGGCAGCCTAAGCGGATGGGAGTGGCAGGAGGGCAGAAGCTGGACCTGGGGTGGGGTCATGGGTGGCTTAGGGAACAAATGCTGGACTTGGAGAAGATCTTGGAGAAGATCCTCTGTCACCATTGGGGACATGTTCCAGGGTACTGTGGGTGATGAGTTCTTCCCGTTGGCTCTTTGACTGCTTTGTTATCCAGACATTTCTCTGCTCCTAGAGTTTTGTTTAATTTCTCCTTCATTTGTGTATTACTTAGAAGACTGATTGTAGAAGAATGGGGGGGACAGGGCAGTTCAGAGCTATCTTATTTGCATTTATGCTAACAACTTTGCAGAAAGATTTGGATAGGCTAGGAGTTTGTTGGCTAGAGTGGGATGTCGGGGTTAGCAGAAGACGGAAGTATTAAGACTCTTAGCCACCGTCAGGAGGCATCGGGTGTGTTGCGAGCCTAGGGAAATGTCCAAATTCAGTCTTTTCCCTCCCGGGGACAGGTTTGAGGAACCCCTGGCCAACTTGCTGAACGAGCAGCACCGCACAGTGAAGGAGCAGCTGGAGCAGCTGAAGATGAAGAAATCCTCAGGCCGGCAGCAGCAGGAGGTAGAGAGGGTGAAGCCCCAGCCTGAGAAGGTCCATCAGACGCTGACTCTGGACCCAGCGCAGAGGGGGCGCCTCCAGCAGCAGATGCAGCAGGTGAGGCCCCTCCGGTGACGGCAGGCCCAGCCTAGCAGTTGTCCGAAAGTCAGAAACCCGTGCCTTGATGCCCGCTGAAATCATGGGGCCAGAAGATCTTCGCAGCATGGAGGACCTTGGAAGGGCATATCCTACGGGCAGGCAAGAATGCAAATGCACGTAATGATCCTCGTTTTCCAAGGTCACATTTTCCAGAGTCTTTGGTGATCCGTTCTGAATTTAACAGCCTCACTTGCTGGAGGAGTTCTAATTCCAGTCCCTCTGGTTTGAGGGTAAACTTCCTCTCGTTCTGTCATTTTGCTCAAGGGGAACAGATCTGAGATATTCACACCAAGATATGGTGCCAATCTCCTAGTCTCTTTGGAAAGCAAAACGTGTGGTAATTTTGCAGACATCTTGCTAAGGTCTTCTGGTTGCCGGAAATGACAACATTGTAACGTGTCACCATGTTATTTTCTTTCCTTTCCCAGCATGTTCAGCTCTTGACGCAAATTCACCTCCTCGCCTCCTCCAACCCCAGCCTCAGTTCGGAGGCCAGTACCACCAGGATATTTCTTGTAAGGTTCCAAGTATCCTTCACTCTAAAGACTTGGGCATCCGTTAGCTTGGGGGTCACTTCTCCTAGATGGTCACCCAGCACCACCTACATTTCCTCTTCTCTCCGGCATGTTCTAGCAGCTATTCCTGCGGCTTCCTGTGTTTGCTAAGAGAACGTCAGCCTCTGACCCCATGCGGGACCAGGGAGCATAGCCATTTCCTTAAGACTATTCCTCTGACTTTTTTATTGGGTACTCTTCCTCATCTGTTTTTTTTTTTAAGATTTTATTTATTTATTCATTATTTGGGAGAGAGAACGCGTGTGCACGAGCAGGACGAGGGGCAGAGGGACAGGGAGAAGCAGACTCCCCACCGAGCAAGGAGCCCGATGCGGGCCTCAATCCTAGACCCTGAAATCATGACCTGAGCCAAAAGCAGGCACACAACTGACTGAGCCACCCAGGCACCCCTCCTCTTCCTCATCTTTAGACCCACCCTGACTTCTTAGGTTTTTGGTACTTCTGTTCTTTTTATTGAATTCATTATCCATTCATTAGGCTCAACATTAGTATTTTGTGTATAAAATTAATCTTGGTCATGGGGCGCCTGGGTGGCTCAGTCGTTAAGTGTCTGCCTTTGGCTCAGGGCGTGATCCCAGGGTCCTGGGATTGAGCCCCACATCAGGGAGCCTGCTTCTTCCTCTCCCGCTCCCCCTGCTTGTGTTCCCACTCTTGCTGGCTGTCTCTCTCTGTCAAATAAATAAAATTAAAAAAAAAAAATTAATCTTGGTCATGACATTTTTAAGTATTTTGGAGGAAGGGCTTTTACTTTTGAAATTTCCTAGGTGTTATTCAGAGAAACCAAAAGAAAAAAATTTTAATTGTTCTCACTCTTGAGAACCTTTATTCTAGGTGGGGAGCTAGACCATCCATCCGAAAGGCTGAGGAATAAAACAAGAACAGATGAGTGTATCATAAACAGAATCCCCGAATATCTGAGGACTCTGCAAAAGAGTAGTCTTAATGGAGTGATGTTAATTATGGAGGACCGAATGACGATTTTTATCTGTTTCTGTCCTCTAGCAGGAGGGACAGATTTCCCTCAGAGGCTGGTGAGGGTCGCCGGTAGTAAGTTTCTGGGGCTGAGGTCTCCTTTGTGCCCTGTCTCCTCAGAAAGAACTGGGCACCTTCGCTCAGAGCTCTGTCGCACTCCACCAGTCCATTCCCGGCTTTCAGACCTTGTTCCAGCCCTGCAACCTGCTGGGGGCAATGCAGCTCATCGAAGACTTCAACACGCACGTCAGCATTGATTGGAGTCCTCGCAAAACCGTCAAGAAGACTGGTAGGGAACCCGTGTCCACTTCTGCTTTTTGCCTGCATTGAGAGGTGGGGGTCCCATCGCGAACTTCCCTTCCCAGGAGACAGAACATCTGTACTATCGTCCTTGGTCCTCACTGTCTGCGTTCCAGGAGGACGTGACAGTGTTTGGGCTTCCGTGAGGGCTGGGACGTGGTCCTTGGCAGATGTGAGGGCGGGAAGCAGCAAGAGAGAGGCCAGTGGGGTCTGCGGAAGATGAAAGGCTCGTGGTCAAGTTTTTACTCTCTGCTCCATTAAGATACTTTTATTTCCCTTCATGGTTGTAGTGGTATCTCCATTTTGAATGAAATGTTGATTTGGGAATTAGGCACAAATTAGAGATGCTATACATTGCCATGTTCAGTATTTTAAAGATTTGTGCAGGTTTGCTTTCTACTGTGCAGTTTTTAGTAATTTTCGAGAAGACATTTGCTGTTCCCTTGAACTGAATAATTGCTTCTGATTAGTTTCCTGGTTTAGCAGAGGAGTTGTGGTTTGAAATCCCTGACTCTTGCCATTAGATTGAATGTAGCTGAGTTCAAGTGCATTACGTTACAGACTCTGATCTCAAACGACTTTCTTAGCTCTGCAATGGTAATGAAACCCTAACCTCATGGCCTGGTAATAAATTACACATACAGTGTCCTGTGTTTTTCTTCTGGGGATATAAAAATACCATTTATGGAAGGAGAACTATGGATATAGTGGTGCTTTCCATGTCTGGAAAGGCAGATGTGCCTGAAATTGAGAGGCGTAGGCAGCAAGGCAGAAATGAGTGAGACTGAAATGCCTCGTTCCTTTTATGGTTTTTGTTCCCAACCCCAGGAGGAATCTGGGAGGACTTAATGAAAGTTAAGTAAGAATCAAATCAGATAAAGTCTGGAATACCAGATTTGTGAGGGAGACGAAAGGGGTTGGCATCTTATCCTGGAAGAAAGAAAGCATTGTTGCCGGTCCCGTCCCTTCCAAGGTCTTTGGGGGAGGAGGCAGCCGTGTTTGCCTGCACGCTGTGTGCCAGGGCTCGTGCTGCTGAGGGAAGATGAGTGTGTCCGTGTTCAGTGGCACCGAGCGGGACTCCCCGTAGGCGCATTGGGCTGAGGACGATGCTGGGAACTTCTGGGGGAGGGGAGGTGGGGACACCGCCAGGAAGGGGCAGCTCTAGCTAAATGCAGACATGCGTTCAGAAGCTTTTGTGAAGCCCTCTCTTGTTCTAGAATTTCATTTACCACAGAAGTGTTTCCTCACAGCAGACGAATTTCCCTGTTTGCCAAAACAAGTGGCTTGGATCCTGGCCACAAGCAAGGTTTTCATGTACCCAGAGCTGCTTCCAGTGTGTTCTCTGAAGGCGAAGAACCCCCAGGATAAGATTTTCTTCACCAAGGCCGAGGACAAGTAAGGGTTTGCTGTGGGGGAGCAGAAGCACCGAGGGCCCTGAGGAGAAGACCTAGTTCTTTCTCTTGAGCTCAGGGCAGTCAGGCACGTGTCACCCGGTGCGGAGCTCAGGGCAGTCAGGCACGTGTCACCCGGTGCGGACACAGGAGACCGGAAGCCGAGCCGGAGGGCCGGGCGCAGCTCTGCGGCGTGTCTGTTCCAGCAGTGCCAGGCACTGCTCTTTTTGAGGAACAATGTAAACTTTTTGGAAACATTTTAACTTGTTTTTTTGCTTTTTTACTTATTATAAAAACTAGTCTCATCGTACTGGTAGAGGAAATTTTTCAAAGGAAAAAATTTTTACCTATTATCCTAACTACCTCATGACGAAGATTTTTTTCTTTCCTTCTTTTCCTTAATTTTAAGTAAGCTCCACGCCCAGCATGGGGATGGAACTCACAACCCCAAGATCTTGAGTCACATGCTGTGCTGACTGAGCCAGCCAGGTGCCCCCTTTGATTTTTCATATAATTACTGGCAATTTAAGTATAATTTTGTTTTGCTTATTTTGACCTAACACTGTGAAATCGTTTTTCTGTGCTCTGTGCTGGAGCGCCGTCCTTGCTGTCGTTGCTGTGGGCTGTCTTCTCAGGTGCTTCCACGGCCCTGGCACGGCCGTGTTAGTGAGGCTTCAGCAAGGATCTTTGTGCATAGACCTTTTGAAAGTCTTTTGAGTTCATCCCTTTGGGTAAATTCTCAAGCGTGTGATTATTTGGTAAAAGTCAGGAACGTTTTCCTGGTTCTTGATGTGTACTGGCCCCTGCCGTCAGCACGTGGTGGGTAGGTGACTGCGATCGAATGGGTTATGTTGGGAGGCAGTATTGGTCCTGATTTAATACGTCTCACACCATGCCCATTATTCATTTCATATTTATTCTGTTAGCCCCATTCTCCTTTTGAATTTTGTTCGTGTTATTAGTGTGAAGCACGTTGTGATCTGCCATTTTTTAGTGATTCATGCCCATTTTTCCTCTTCCCGCGCCCGCTTGACTTGGGCGCGCCTGGTTGCGTCTCCGTCATCGTACTTACTAGCTGTCGGTACACACCTGCGGTTCTCTGTCAAACAGCCATTGGCTTGCACAGGAACGAGGTGTGCGCACGTCGGGGTGTACCCTGTGGGCTTCTCTGGGGAGAGGACGTTCTGCAGAACAGAAAAAGGCACGATTTAGGTCATGGCTCCTTTCTCAGTTTGCTGGCTTTAGGGCTGAAGCACTTCGAAGGGACCAAGTTTCCCAAGCTGCTGATGAGCAAGTACCTCCTGACCGGCAAGACCGCCCACCAGCTGACCGTGAGGATCAAGAACCTCAACATGAACCGGGCGCCTGACAACATCGTCAAAGTGAGTGCTCCCGCGGCGGTGCGGTCCGCGCTCCGGCTCAGCCTCGCAGCAGAGGGCCCTGGCTCCTCCCGCCAGAGCGGGCTCAGTCCCCCTCTGGCGTTTCCAGGGACGTTGACCCTTGTTCTCCTCTGGACTACCTTCCTCTGTTACGGGTATTTCTCCTAAAAATAAAATTACTCCAACTTTTTTTTTCTGTTCAGGTTATTTATTTGAGAGAGGGAGAGAGCACGAGTTGGGGGGTTGCATGGGGCGAGGGAGAAGCAGACGCCCCACCGAGCAGGGAGCCTGACTCGGGGCTCGATTCTCGGACCCCGGGATTATGACCTGAGCCGAAGGCAGATGATGAACCAGCTGAGCCAGCCAGGGGCCCCGGAGTTATTCCAGCTCTTAGAATATTTCTCAACTTCACGTTTCCCTCGAGCCACTCCTTCTGTCTCTTTCCCGCCAGCCTTCTGGAGAGGGTAGACAGCGCTCCGCTGTATCCTTCTTACCTTTTTCTATGTGGGTGTGCCTATCAAAGTTAGAAGTATATATTTTATAAAAGGTAAATAGTCTACGTGATTTAAATAGTCAAATAGTTCTGTGGGGTTTATTATGGGAAATATTTTTCTCCCTATTTTTTTTTTAAAGATTTTATTTATTTATTCAACAGAGACAGAGACAGCCAGCGAGAGAAGGAACACAAGCAGGGGGAGTGGGAGAGGAAGAAGCAGGCTCATAGCAGAGGAGCCTGATATGGGGCTCGATCCCATAAAGCCGGGATCATGCCCTGAGCCGAAGGCAGACGCTTAACCGCTGTGCCACCCAGGCGCCCCTCTCCCTATTTCTTACTGAAGTTTTTGAGGGGTGATGTGTCTACACCACCGTATCTGGGTGGCTTGCTTGTCATTGCCACCACTTGGTGCTTTGGATTGAAGCTTTATTTATTAAAGCGTGACACGGGCGACAAAGACTCAGTCCTCTGACCGCCACAGCCTTGCCATCATCATGGGTGTCTTCTGTCCCCCGGTTCTCCCACTAGACCACAGTGTTGGTTAGATCGGTTTCTGGGGTCACATTGTAGGTGTGATGAGGGCTTGGTGCATGTCCCGCATAGCTGAGTGGTGTGGTATAGCGTGATTGCTTTCCTGCCGGAGTTGGTAATTGCATTTGGGGGAGCGGGTGGGGCTTGGTCTTGTGAGGTATTACCTCACTCTATCAAGCTGTATTCAACACTGGAGTTGCCTGCAGTGCTCTGAGTCCCTGGTTCGTGTGTTCGAACAATGTAGGTGTTCTGTCACTTTCAGCTTCCTGAGGAAGGCGCTCTCCCAGCTCCGCTGATGCTATTCCCTCTAAACGTGTGGCTCTCTCGGCTCGCTGCACACCTGGCTTCTTGGGATTTTTCTCCCCCATCATCATGGGTTCATTTTGCTTCTTTCCCGTGTGCATCCTCTTAGTCCCCAAACCCACATCTTTCTTGGTCTTACTAACTTCTTGTAGCGGAGCACGTCCCCACAGCGTTCTGGGGAAGAGTGCTTGAGAATCAGGTGTGTAGATTTAAACTGGCCGTATTCCTGGTGTTCATGCTGCGTGGACGGGTCTGGAGGCCGCATCCTGGTCTGTGTGTGTGACCATTGTCACCATGTGACATAAGGTCTTACTGTTGGGAGAAACTGAGGGAAGGCTATGTGAGAGCCTTCAGTCTTACTTTTGCAACTTCTTATGACTCTAGTTATGAGGTTAGAAATAATTTTTATGAGAACGTTTTAAGGGCCTTGCTCCATTTTCTTCTCATTGCTAGTGCTGCCTCTTTAGATTTGATGCCATTTTCTCTCTTGAACCTATGTGACCTGTGCCCGCCGTGCCCCTCACCCCAGCAGCATGTAGGGTTTTTCCTTTTTTCCATTGTTTTGGGCTTTTATGGTGCTGTGGATGCCTCCGTTTGGGTCCAGTCTCATTAATTCTTCAAGGACTGGGCACCCCGCCCCCCCCTTCATGCTCCCCCTGGGCAGTACCCCAGGCCTTCCAGTGGTCTTCTCTTTCCCAACACTTTGATGTTTTGTTGTACTTTCTGGGGTGTTACTTCAGTTTTTTCTTCTGACCTTTCTGCTGAGTTAGTTCTTTATTTCTCTGGTTATATTTTTAATTTCCAATAGCTTTTTTATATTCATTGAATATTCTTTAATGGCCAATGGCAGAAGGAGTGTGGGAAGCCGGAGAGGACGAAGGCTGGACTTGTCCCCTGCGCCCCCTCCCACAGGGTGCCTGCTGGCTGCTGTGCTTGGCGGCCTCTGTCCACCTGCTGCCTGGCCGGGGAGAGGCTGCCCCTGGCTACAGCCAGCGGGGTGGGATTTGGGGGGGTCACTGCCTTTTCAACAGCTTCTGCCTGCCCTCCTCATCTTCACCTGTTTCCACTTCCAGCTTTACCCCCACTTCTCGAGGTTTCTGCTGTCTCACCCTGTGGCCAGCCTCCAACATCCGCGTTGTCGGCCCTTAACTTTTCGCCACATGACATTTGGCTTTCTTGATTCTCCTGTGTGTCTCCACTCATCCATCTGCTTTTAGTTTTGAAAATTTTGTTGCTTTCACCTTTTTTTTCTTTCTCTCTCCTTATGGGCTTTTACCTTAAAACAATGCCCTTGTTTTCATGGGGTTTTAAGAGGGACAAAGCCAAATGGATGTGTTTAATCTGTTTTTAACAGTACGTTTCTCCTTAACTCTTTAACCTCGGAAAGTGTGGATAAAGATCCCTGCAAAGATCTGGTATTTCCCCATTGGTGATGCCGTGGCTGCTCTCGTGGCCTCCTTCTGCATAGCTGTCGGGTCGGGACTGTGGCTCCCATGCTCCTGGCGCCGCTCCTTCACAAGCTGCTCTTGCCCCGCTCTGTCCACACGTCCGAGTTTGCTGGAGACTTGCAGTGTGTCGGGATGCCCTGTCTGCTCATGCTCCTGAAGTCTGTGTCCTTGGTCCAGATTGTTCTGCCCAGTGCCAGCTTCACATAGCCAACTGTTGCCAGGAATTCTTACCTGCATTGCCTCCTCAGTCTGAGCTGTGTCCCTCTGCACCTTCCCGTTTCCGCCAGCCGCCACCAGCACCCTCCCCTCCCCCAGGTCCCCCTGCTGTGATCTGTGTCTCTGTGGGACCTTGCGGTCTGGCTGTTGTCTCAGTGCACGAAGTTACAAGTTGTCCTTGAACCCCCCCCCGCCAGCTTGATCACCATATGCCAGGCTGTCCCCAGGTCCTCCGTGTTCTACCCTGCTTCCTACCCTGATGCCTGCGGCCTTGGTGTCAGCCTTCGTGACGTCTGCATTAATGCCATTGTTTTCTAACTGGTGTTTCTAATTCTGGCTCCTTCCATTGCTGCCGTGGCCACCTCGAGATAACTTCCGGGTAGAGTTCACACTGCACGGCATGGCATGGAAGGCCCCCGTGCTTTACCTCTGACTTGTCTCCGAAAGTCTCTTCACATCTCTCTGTTGTAGCCAGACCAGTCTCTTTGTGGTTCCTTAACACGTTCATGCTTTGGAACAAGAAGGGTATCTGCCCCTCCCTGCCTCCCTCAGCCAACCCTGTGCCGTCAAGATTCATCTGTAGTCGCAGCTGCTCCAGAAATGTCTTTATTGTTCAAGTGTGACGTGGGCGTCATACTTGTGTGTGCATCTTTGTACTTCTTCACAGAGAATTTCGTCTGTTTGGCTCGCTTTCCTGCTGGTGTGTGAGCTCCCCGGGAGCAGGAGCGGCCGCTCCGACTTGTGCGCTCGGCCTCTAGCGGGGGCTCTGCAGATGTGGATTGGGTGGGTGCGTGCTGTCAGTGTTGGGATTTCTGCTCATTTACGCTTAAAACTGCCGCAGTCCCTGCTTTCCCTTGCCCTCTGATGTCCTTTGCAGCGTTATTTCCTTAGTGGGAAGCTTCCATGGGTCGCGGATGAGGGTTAAGGTGCTGTCGTGACAGCTGTTGAGTAGGAGCAGATCTGAAGGCCAGTGGCTCCGACCACGCGCTTCCTTTTCTCTGTGACCTGAACTTCTCCTTGTCTGGTGATAGCGAGTGTGGCAGAATGTTCGTTAGGATTGAGAGCTTAGTGTAATTTGAAATGCAGAGCATTTAGCACGAGCTGGTTATGGTCACGTGCTAGGGGGAGGGAGGGGGCGTCTCACACTGCCGCACACTTCGCTCCCCAGCCGGACAGAGAGCAGTGTTTCTGGAGGGAATGTAACTCGTATGTCATTTCTTCATGCTCAGTTTTATAAGAAGACCAAACAGCTGCCTGTCTTGCTGAAATGCTGTGAAGAAATCCAGCCCCATCAGTGGAAGCCACCTGTTGAGAGGGAAGAGCACCGGCTTCCATTCTGGTTAAAGGTACAGCCTTCCTCCTCGAGGTGTGTAGGAAGCAGAAGGACACTAGCCCTGCCAGAGACATCGGGGGTTACTTTACACGCCCGGGGCCATAGCTGTAGGACGGGGCTTAGCAGACCTTCCTCCTTCCCCCTTCCTCTCCTGCTGCTTCCCCTATCCCCACGTGACTGTACTACCTTTGAAAAGTAGTGGGTAAAATGATATGGTGTTTCTAGAGTATGTAATTAGGATGTAGTCCTTGTAGAAATTGGATATCCTGCGAGAAAACTCCTTCTTGAAAAGATTTTTTGAGACCATCCTAGAAAGGCCCCTAAAATCCCGGAAACCCCTTTCTTTTTACCCAGTCTGACACTTGCTGGATCAGTGTGTTCTTGTTCTGATAGGCCAGTCTGCCATCCATCCAGGAGGAACTGTGGCGCATAGCGGACGGTGCCAGAGGGGTAGGAAGTGTGACCGGAGCCGCTGAGGTCAGCTCAGAGCCGGGCCTGGGAAAAGGCAGCTCGGAATTGGGGAGTGAAACTCCATACCCACTGCTGTTGCCCAAGGGTGTAGTCCTGAAGCTGAAGCCGGTGGCCAGCTGTTTCTCCAGGAGGGCCTGGAGACAGAAGCGGCCATCAGTCCTGAAGCCCCTGCTCATCAGACCCAGCCCCTCCCTCCAGCCCAGCTCCACTTCTGGGAAAACACCAGCTAGGTCAACTCAGTCTGAAGCCCCTCCGAGCAAAATGGTGGTCCGGATTCCTCACGTGATCCAGCCGGCCACTGTCTTACAGACGGTGCCAGGCGTCCCTCCACTGGGGGTCACCGGGGGCGAGAGTTTTGAGTCGCCGAAAGCACTGCCTCCCACGCCCTCTGAGGCCAGGACCAGCTTCCCTCTGTCTGAGCCCCAGACCCTGCTCTCCTCTGCCCCTGTGCCCAAGGTAATGCTGCCCTCCCTTGCTCCTTCTAAGTTTCGAAAGCCGTCTGCAAAGCCGAGAGCCTCCAAGAGAAAGGGGGCCAAGGCCTCTCTCTGTCTGGAGCCAGCCTCCCTCCTCCACCCGGTGCCCGTGATCTTCACCGTGCCCGCCACCACTGTGAAGGTCGTCAGCCTCGGCAGCGGCTGCAACGTGATCCAGCCCGTCAGCGCGGCCGTGGCCCAGGCTCCTCAGACCATTCCCATCACCACCCTCCTGGTTAACCCCACTTCCTTCCCCTGCCCATTGAACCAGCCCCTTGTGGCCTCCTCTATCCCACCCCTAATTGTTTCCAGCAACTCTGTGAGTCTTCCCGTCCCATCCACCCCTGAAGATAAGGCCCAAGTGAATGTGGACGTTGGTTGTCCTTTGGCTGAAGGGAAAAATGCCTTTCAAGGCCTAGAACCCAAATTAGAACCCCAGGAACTATCTCCTCTCTGTGCTCCCATCTTCCCCAAAGAGGAGCACAGTCCAGGGCCCCCAGCAGCAGATCGAGTGTGCCAGGAAGAGCGGCCAGAGAACAGCGCCTGTGGCTGGACTCTTGTGAAGGCCGAGGACGGGAGGCAGGCTCTGGAGCCGCTGCCGGCAGGGGACTTACAGGAAATGGTCAAGATGGAACCTCAGGACCCTGGGGAGGATGACGCCAGTGGGTCCCCTGGGCAGGACACCTGTGAGGACATCAGAGAAGAACATTCTGTGGGAGTGGACGCTGGCTTCCCAGGTGAGGAGCTGAGCGGTCCTGGCGAGCTGAGGAGACAGCCAGCCTTCCAGCAGGAGGACGAGAGGAGCGAGCCGGCTAGAACCTCGTCAGCTTCTCGGGAACCTGGGGATGAGGGAGACTCCGGAGATGTGAGCAGAGGGTCTCCCAAGATCACTTCTTCCTGTGCCGGCCCTGAAGTGGTACGCAGCAGCCCCCCGGGGAAGTGTGAGGACCTTGCCAGCGCTGACGGCCAGGCGCTGGGGACCCCGGCTGGGCCGGAGGCTGGGGGAGAGAAGGACGGGCCAGAGGAAGAGGAAGAGGAGGACTTTGACGACCTGACCCAAGATGAGGAGGATGAGATGTCATCGGCCTCTGAGGAGTCTGTGCTGTCGGTCCCGGAGCTCCAGGTGAGAGCTGGGGAGGACCCTCCGCTGTTCTGTGGCCTCAGTCACTCGCTTGATCTGTTGACAGGCCCCCTGCTTGCTTGCTGCACTTAGATAGGTCTCCTGTCATTTTTATTTGACTTTTGAATACAGTGTGGGACAGTTTTGGGGGGGCGGTTGAGGCGAGAGGGGACGAAGAGGGTGAACGTTTACTTGGGTGTTCTGTGTGACTCAGCCACTGAAATGTTAGATTGAATCACACGTGCACAATTTAAAGGCCTAAACACGTCGATCATAAGTGTGGACCCCAGCAAAGGAAAACTGTCTTCAGGGTAGAAGGCGACCTTTCAAAACACATCTTCCCCCACCCTGCGTCCTTACTCCATGCCGGGCCCTGGTGGCCGGGCCCTGGTGGCCGCACCGGTGGTCTGTGGTGAGCTGGCGCCAGCCCTGGGGACGCTGTCGGGGTCTTTGCAGGAAACGATGGAGAAACTGACCTGGCTGGCCTCTGAGAGGCGTGCGGGCCAGGAGGGCGAGTCCGAGGAGGAGAACTCCCAGGAAGAGAACTCTGAGCCTGAAGAAGAAGAGGAAGAGGAGGCAGAAGGAATGGAGAGCCTGCAGAAGGAGGACGAAATGACAGATGAAGCTGTGGGAGACCCTGCCGAGAAGCCGCCGGCCACCTTTGCCTCGCCCAGGACCACTCCGGAGGCAGAGGCCAGCAGCGCCCCGCCAGGTGAGCGGCGAGCCTGATGTGCCAGGCGGTCTCCGCCGGCCTCCTTTCTAAGTGCTGTGCCGAGTGGCTGGTCTGAAAACCAGGTGGGAGTTTTAGAGGAACTCACCTGGGACTCCTCTGCACGCTCCCCTCGCCCAAGCGTGTTTGCCTGGAGTCTTTGCAGAGAAGCGTGCTCAGACATCTCAGCTATGGCTCTTACTGGCCGCCCGGTTTGTGTTAGGCTCGTGCAAGCTTTTATGCGGGTCCTCCATGCGTCTGTCACGCATGCGGCTACGAGCTACGTTTATTTGCGGTTCCCCACCAAGACCTAGTCCCGTGAGAGCCTGGGGAGAGCCCGTATTCCCGCTCACGACTCCCGTTCTCAGTATGCAGTAGCTGAGATCCCCTTCTCACTGTGGGGAATGTGGCTGGCCTGACACACGGTCGTGCCTTCCTGCCACATTCCCACTAGCCTCTCCTGGGGCCGTCCCGGACAGCCAGTGGGATTTGGGTGGGGTGGGTGTGTGTGGCCGACGGGAGGAGTGGGGTTGGCGGGCCAGAGCAACCGTCTTTCTTGCGTGTTTTCCCAGGAGAGAGCGGCCGAGCTGCTGGGAAGGGCCGGGGCAGTCAGCGAGCTCGCAGCAGGCGGGGAAGCCGGGCCCGGGCCAGCAAGGACACGTCCAAGCTGCTGCTGCTGTATGACGAGGATATTCTCGAGCGGGACCCCCTCAGGGAGCAGAAGGATTTGGCCTTTGCTCAGGCTTATCTGACCAGGGTAGGCAGGGGCTGCTTCCCGCTACCGCCCGTCCCTACAAACAAGGCCTCTTCCAGGGACCAGTGTACAGAGTCTGATTTTTCAGGCTTCACCGCCGTCTTGTATGCCTCTGCCTTTGCTCTGTCCTGGCATTGCCCTCATATCTGTGTGAGAGAGACCGGACACAGGCTTCCGTCGTACACGGCTTGTTGCGAATCCCTCAGCATCACCCCTCATTGTTCAGAAAGCGGGGAAGGGTGATGCCACCATCATCAGTGAGGGGTGACTTTGCTGGGTTGGTTAAAGCGGGCCTTTCCTGAGCCCTCAGCTTGAGAAGGAAGACCGTTGGTGCACTGGCCAGAGAGTGGACCTCCAGGAAGCGCCCTGGTCTTCAGAGAGCTGCCCCACTGTGCCTGGCAGTTGTCCTTGGAATGTAACCCTCCAGTCCCTTTATCCCCCTAGTGAGGTGGCCTCCTAGCAGTGGTGGCCATCCCTTCCTGTCTGTTCACATTTTACCAACAGTGCTAATATGTGCATTCTCTCCCCTCATGCGATACTGTGCTGCTGAACGCTCCGCGACTATTTCAGCGTGGGGCTGAGATCAGGAAGGAGAGTTTGGGGCTGTGGGCTAGAGAAAAGCTGGCTTGGTTTTGTGGGGAGGGCCGTGATCCTTGGAGAATGAAGGCGTTTCCGTGGCCTGCCCGTGGAGAAGGAGCCGGGCCTGAATCGCCACTCCGCGTCCTCCGTGAGCCGTCGGAGGAGTGGCCTCTGCAGGGTGGCTCTGGAGTGCTCTGTACCAGGACAACTCCTCAGTCCACGGCTTTCTTGTACTGATGGCAGAATGTCTTCTCACGTAGGTTCGAGAAGCGCTGCAGCATATCCCTGGCAAGTATGAGGACTTCCTGCAGGTCATCTATGAGTTCGAGTCCAGCACTCAGAGGCAGACAGCTGTGGATCTCTACAGAAGCCTGCAGGCTCTGCTCCAGGACTGGCCTCAGCTGCTGAAGGATTTCGCTGCCTTCCTGCTGCCCGAGCAGGCTCTGGCCTGTGGATTAGTGAGTGGGCGTGTGGACGCCACACCGGGGGGCTGCTGGGTCCGGGGACGGGGCGAGCCTGGGTAGAATTGGCTAACACCGTCCCCGTCTCTCGGCGGCTCCCGCTCAGACGGCGCTGCCCTAGCCCAGAGTGATCAGTGCCCCCTTGTTTTCAAGGGGTGATCTTCCCAGCCCCTCTTCTCCCGTTTTCTTGATATGTGCATTGAGGGGTTGTACCTTTGTTGCCAGTGAAGACTGTAGGTAAATCACGCGCCCTTTGCTCCTCCCTCTTGTAAAACAGGCGTTCATTCTGACAGATACTTACTGTGTGCCCAGTGCGTGTCAGGCAGAGTGCTCGGTCCTAGGAATATAGTAATTACGAAAGAATGACGTCCTTGCCCTCACGGAGCTTCCATTCTCTTGGGGAAAGTCAGGTGATAAATAGTAAACTATATATGGTAAACGTATATAAGGATGTAAAGTAGATATGAACAGTAAAATCTGTATGACGCTTTCTAGCACTAACGCTTTGTAGAAAACTACACCAGGAAGGGGGACTAGAGAGGTGCAGGGGGAGTGGGGGGCTTGCAGTTTTATTTTGTACATGGTGGTCTGGGATAGCCACTGTGTGTGGTGACATTCAAAATGTTGGCGAGTAGGTGTCTACACGTGAGGGATATCCCAGGAGTTCAGGATTGAGAGACACGGGAACGAAGGGTAGAGTGAGTTCGTCTGGTCAGCTTGAGGCAGTCATGTGGCCCTGGGGTGGTGACCCCCCCCGCCCGAGCTGTCTCCCCATGTGAGGAGGAGCACAGGTGTGACCACTGTAGACGGTGACGAGCTGGAGCGTGTGACGTCACAGCCATGAGACAGCAGCTAGAGATGCGCACGTCTCTGGAATCTTTCCTTCGCGTCTTAGGTGTCTTGGGTTGGTCTCCCTTGCAGCCCAAGGTACATGGACGCCAGGGTCCTTCGCACAGTCTGGCGGTTGTAAACCAGAGCGCCGTCCACCCCGCTCCCCAGCCTGATGCTCTAGTTTCTTGGGCGTAGAGCCCTCCGGCCCATGCTCGCTGCACACGTGACGCTCTCGCCTTCTTTCCACTGTGGTAGTTTGAGGAGCAGCAGGCTTTCGAGAAGAGCCGCAAGTTTCTTCGGCAGCTGGAGATCTGCTTTGCAGAGAACCCCTCACACCACCAGAAGATCATCAAGGTCCTCCAGAGCTGCGCGGACTGCCTGCCCCAGGAGATCACGGAGGTGCTGTTTCCGGTCCCATTGCCTTTCTGCTGGCACCTGTGCCTATTCTCTTGCTTCGGGGGTACCTTGGACTTCGGAGGGGATGAAGAAGGCGAGGACTTTATTGGCTTTCCTGAAGCATAAACCCCTGGAACAGGGAGTGCTTGTCCCCTGAAACCAGAGCCTCACTGATCTCACAGGCTCAGGGATGCCATCAGTGCCTGGAAGGGAAGTTCAGGGAAGGAGGTGATGGGGCCGGGGGGAACTCGTCTGCTTGCTGTGCTCAGGTTGCTGCTGGAGCTGGAGGTCAGGAGGGCGGGGTGCAGAGTCATCAGGGAGCAAACGTATTATTATTCCCTTCCAGTGTAGGCACGCGAGCAGGGAGGGGACGTTGACGAAGTCTTAGCGGTTCAAGAGAGGCTTCTGTGTGTCCCTCAGTGGACTAGGAGGGTAGACCTTGGGAGCGAATGGAATTGGTTTGGGATGGCAGCCTGGACAGGCCCTGGGCACCTCATCCTTCCCTTACCACTCTCCCCAGCTCAAGACACAGATGTGGCAGCTTCTCAAGGGCCACGACCACCTGCAGGATGAGTTCTCTGTCTTCTTTGATCACCTGCGCCCAGCAGCCAGCCGGATGGGGGACTTTGAAGAGATCAACTGGACTGAGGAGAAGGAGTACGAGGTACTGGCCCTGAGGCTGCAGTGGGCTTGGGGAGGGGGACGGTCACGTGTCGGAGTGGTGCCTGCCCAGGGTCTGTGTTGAGTGGCACCCAACTCGTCCCCAGTTTGATGGTTTTGAAGAAGTGGCACTGCCCGATGTAGAGGAGGAAGACGAGCCCCCCAAGATACCCACGGCCTCCAAGAGCAAAAGAAGAAAAGAGATTGGGGTCCAAAATCATGATAAGGTACTTGGGGTTGTTGGACATCACCCGCTTGTCACGAACCACGCCTTGCGTTTTCTGAGTGTTTCCCTGGCTGGGTGTGGTGTGCGGCCTCTGGGGCCCCAGGCAGTCGCGTCAGGCTGCAGAGCCCGCGGTATGGGGTGGAGCGGGGAGGCGTGCAGTTGCTCAAGAGGCCCGCCCACGGCCGCCCCATAGGAGGATGCTCCCCGCTAGCTCTCTAGCTCAGAGCGGTTTGTCTTGCTCTTGGGTCGACTCCTTCCTTTCTGTTCGTGTGAAGAGGTAGAACCAGGCGTCCGCCCTGGAGCAGTGTCGGTGACAGCTGGTTCTCAGCTGTGAGGCGAGCTGCACGTACCTCTTGGAGGTGTTGCAGCCGGATCGCTCCTCACTTCGTTCCACGGCAGTGCCGCGAAGAGATGGTTCTTGTTTGCATTTGACCAAAGAGGAAAGGGATGTGCAGCGCAAGGCCGCTGCCAGGGCCTCGTGTCTCCTAAGTGGCAGTGCTGGGGTGAGGACCCAGGCGGTCCGGCGTCTGCTCAGACTCCCCGCCCGCCGCTGCTCATCCGGGAGGAGGCTGTTTCCCTGTGTGTCTTTTCCTCTTCCTTGGGCAACTTACTGAACCTCTGTGTCAGCCTCTTCATCGTCAGTGTTGTAATAACGGCACCGGCGTCTGGGGTCCCCGAACAGAGAGTGTCCCTGAGGGGGCCTCCCCATGCACAAAGCAACCCCTCCCACCCCGAGGGGGTCGGCAGAGGGGGGCAGAGCTCCAGGCACAGGGACGCAGGAGC
The DNA here is from genome assembly GCF_002007445.2 of Ailuropoda melanoleuca. NCBI lineage: Eukaryota > Metazoa > Chordata > Mammalia > Carnivora > Ursidae > Ailuropoda > Ailuropoda melanoleuca. Next base: position 127,861,722 of record NC_048225.1, read on the forward strand.
GAAGGCGGTTGGTCATCCCGGGACTTTGCCTCAGATGTATCTGACTTCAGTACTGAAACATCTGGGCAGCTGGGCGGTGTCCGTTCTCTGGGTCGTTGCGGGTCAGGGACCTCTAGCAGCTGTGGTTGAGATTCCCCAGGACACAGGAAGAGCTGCTGTGCCGCGAAGGAGAAAGGGTGCTGGTCAGGGTGGGCTGGCTCAGGGGGCCCGCAGCCCCGCGTCCTCTCTGGGCACCCAGCACGCTAATGGCCGCTAACCAAGCCCAGTGTCTCCTAGGAGGCTGAGTGGCCGGACGGCGCCAAGGACTGCGCCTGTGCCTGCCATGAAGGTGGCCCTGATTCCAGGCTGAAGAAGAGCAAGAGGAGAAGCTGTGGCCACTGTGGTGGCAGGGTGAGCTGGGGCCGCCGGGGGGGGCAGCGCAGAGGTGGGGGGTGCGGAGGGGCGGCCCGGGGTGGGGAGGCGGTGCTGCCTCACTGCGTGGGGCTGTCTCCCCCCATCACACAGCGTGAGCATGCGTGCACCAGACAAATAGAATCTTTTAAAAGTATATACTGGATTTTGCTTTCTGAAGATAATCCCGGGGGTAAGGAAGGCTTTTGAAATTGAAACAAGATGAACCACTTCAAATATTTATTTCTTTTCTTTCTTGTGAAATACACAGACCATAAAAGTAATGCCAGTTCTTTAGGGTAGGGTTGGCTGGCAGCAAAAATAGAGCCCTTGGTTCTAGGAGTGGGAGAAGCAGACATTTAAAATTGTCGGTTGACCTGCTGAACATCGTGGCACGGCTGCTTCCCGTGGTCGGCCCCCGAGACAAAGGCAGTGAGGACACCCTTGACCAAGAAGGCCATCCCTTCTTGGACTTCAGGTCTGTGACGGCAAACCCTACAAGAGCAAGGAGCCCCAGGAGCTGGCGGGCAGCAGTCCCCAGCGGGAGGCCAGCCCTGGGCCTGCTGCTAAGGAAGCTGGGCAGGGCAAGGACCTGCTGGAGGAGGAGGCCACCGAGGAGCGAGAAAGCACGGAGGCGGCCCAGGGCCAGCCTGGCGGGAGTGCTGGCAGCGGAGGGATGTCCATTCCTGGTGAGTGCTCTGTCTGCCAGCCCCGCCTCCGTCCCCGTTTCCGCCTCATTCTGACACGCTTCAGGCAAGAACTTGGAGCCAGGAGAAGTCTTTGGCCGCTGGACTACCCCTTCTTTTACTAACAAGTAATAGGAAATCCTTTTGTCCGGCCTTAACTTTGCTGTGACCTCTGTCCTCTGGCAGAGTTGGGGAGTGCTACCGTTCCCGTGATGCGCACTCTCATCCCCTGCCCTCCTGACCTCCGTGATCTGCACCTGAAGACTCGGTCTTTCTGGGCTGTGGCAGTGGGACCTTGTATCTCCGTATAAGGGACTTCAGTCCCCGCCCTCGCCTCAGTCTTTGAGGTTGGGGCTCTGTCACAGTAGCCCACGTGCATGGCCCTGCGGTAACTCGGGGTCCTAGGTGCATCTTGACCCTGTCCCTCCCTCAGGTCTTTACTTTCCTCCTAAGCAGGACTGGCAGTGGGAAGCACTCCGCTGTCCCCTCAGGAAGTGACTCTTACAGACCGGCTTGTCCTGGGTGGCCCACGGCCCAGCTCGCTGGAGACGCCTCAGCTTTCCTCCCGTACCGGAGCCGCGCTCTGCACTGTGAGGAGAAGCCAGGCTGCGCATGAGGTCCTCTCCTGCCCACAGGCATCCCCCGGACAGCAGAAGGAGGGGGAGGACCAGGAGGCCGTGGGTGAGCCAGAGGCTTCCATGCCGGCCTGGGAGGCTTCAGGAACAGAGAAATGGCCTGGAACTGTGGAGCCCTCTCCTTCCTTCCTGAGTCCTGTTTCCTCAAGGACCAGAGACGTGGGGAGAAGACAGGTGTCTGAGAGATCAGACACTCCAGAGAGCTGGTTGCTGGCAGGCAGAGCTGCGGTGAAGACAGCAAACAGGATGTCCCCTGTCCGTGAATCTTCTTCATCGGGATTTGACACCTCAGAGACTTCTTCCAAAGTCCCGAGGGGAGTTCTGGCTAAAGACAGTGGAACCCAGGGCAAGGGTCCAGTGGGAGAGCCGCACCCAAAGGCCACAGAAGCTACGGTCTGTGCCAACAACAGCAAGGTCAGCTCCACTGGGGAGAAGGTGGTCCTGTGGACAAGGTAGGTAGGGGCAGGGGACACGTGTGTAAAATGCATGGAACACATCTGTGTTCCTACCCTGGGATTAATCCTGGTGTGTGGGTTCCAGGGAGGCTGACCGCGTGATTCTCACCATGTGCCAGGAGCGAGGAGCACAGCCACAGACCTTCAGCAGCATCTCCCAGCAGCTGGGGAACAAGACCCCCGCCGAGGTAAGCGGCTTCAGTACTGCTAGAGCTCAGGCCCCGGGGGCCCCAAGGAGAAGGCCAGGCAAGGAGAGGCCAGGGTGGCCAACCAAGAGATAAGCCCCAGGGGCCCTGAAGCCGGGCTTGACTCATCAGGGCAGGTGGTAGTGGCTTGAACAGAGGAAGGGCATTGGATTTTGAGGTAAAAGTCCGAGATATTCCATTCTAGTTTTGTTTTGAGGAGTGGTGTGATTTAGGGCCAAACCTGAAGCCTCTCGAGTTCCCTTATCTGTGAGGAGGACGCAGGCCTCACCACCTTACTGGGTGGAACACACGAGACTGTTCACAGGAGTATGTCATGCTTAGCAGTTGTGAAAATGCCACGTTCTCGCCCTAGGTTTCCCACCGTTTCCGAGAACTCGTGCAGCTTTTCCACACGGCCTGCGAGGCCAGCTCCGAGGAGGAGGACGACGCAACCAGTACAAGCAACACGGACCAGCTGTCTGACCGCGGGGACCTTCTGTCTGAGGAGGAGCTGGACGGGTGACTGTGGGAGCGCGTTGGTGTCATCTGCACCCACTTACCCCCGTCGGCCCCCCGAGGGAGGGCACCTGTACTGTGCTGGGATGCCCTTGAGCTCAGGACACAGAGCTGGAGGAGCCGGGGCCGAGGACAAGGACAGAGGCAGACTGGGGCTGGACGGCTGTGCCAACGTAGGTGTGGCTCAAGGTCTTCGGCAGCTGCGTGTGCTCGGCACTGGGGGAGTGTGGGGGGGCGCAGCTCCTTCTCTAGCTTCTCCCCTTGGTCCCACGGCACGTATTTATTGTTCTGAGACGTGGTCATGGTGTTTCTAAGTGTAGCACATGGCTGTGCTGGTGTAGCGAATCCAGAACACCGAGCTCCTGCACCCGCGTGTTTATTGTAAACCAGCTCTTTCCTTCGATGGGAAAACCTTAGTCCACGAGCCCGTCCCCACCCTGGTAGCACTGGGCCAGACTGCCCAGCTCCTGCAACGCCTCGTCCACGTCTCCCTGCTCCACTCCGGCATCCATGAAGCTGGCCCAGCGCCGCACATCCAGTTTGCTGAGATCTCTAGCCAAGTCTCCGAGGGTCCGGCTCAAGGTGGAAGAGGAGCAGAGGGCCCCAAGCACTGGGATGCTCTCCACGGCTATGGAGGGAGAGAAAGGGGAGCCTGCCAGTGGTGTTCCTACCTTGGGCTCTGCTGCCCAGACAGACCTGGCTGGGGCATGAACCCCGTGAATTCTGTGTGCTGTCTCCTTGGCAGGCCAGTGCTCCAGAGGAAGGCCACTCCCCTCGGGAGCCATCAAGTGAATAAAGGGATGTTTACCTGTGGACTTCAGTGCCTTCCTCTGGGCAGGCATAGAGTGACATCTCCCCTGTACGTTCGCCGCCCACGTACCTGCCCCAGATGGCGGGCCATCCAGAACCAAACCGTGCCGGCTGAGGCTTGGGGAGAAGAGGCAGGGGTACGGAGGAGCCACCTTGCAGGGTGCCAGCAGCAGGTGGGCAGAGCTGTGGGGGTGAGAGCAGCAGCTGAGTGAGAAGAAGCTGAGGAAGGTCTGGGGTGTGGCAGCAGAGCTGGCATCACACTGACCTCCTGACTCTGGGCTGCTGCTGCTGTAAGTACTGGGCCAAGACGTCTTCCCCAGTGCTGCAGGCATGGAGTGGCGAAGGCAGAGGTGTCCCTGGGGCGAGCTGACTGCCGGAACAGAGCCAAAACCACCTTTAATCTGTGGCATTGTGGATATGGAGCTGGGAATTCTTACGTTCTTAGCCATTAGCTGAAGTAGGGTGCTGAGTCTCTCTTAATTTTTTTTTTTAATATGGGGCAAAGGGAGGAAGAGGCAGTGCTATTAGGATGTCCAGACGTGTTAGGGAGAAAATGATGGGAGTCAGAAGTCTGACAAGGGCTCTTAAGAACCACCCGTCCTCACCTGGTGTGGCATGCTCTGTCTAGACCCCTCAGCACCACTGACTGGGCAAAGCAGCGTGTTCCAGAAGGATCCCCACATGCAGACAGTGGGGTCCATGCCGTGGCTCCTCCAAGCTGCACCAGGGCATCAGGAAGGGACTGGCCTGGGACCAAGGGGAAGGGGACAGTTGCTGCCGCTGTCACCACCTAAAGGTAAGGGAAACATCAAGTAAGCAAGCTTTTTCTCAGCACTGACCCATCCCTTCACAAAGCTCCACACCTTTTTTCCAGAGAAGTTCAGCATATCAGCCAGATGAACCATGGAAACTGGTGAGGAACGTAGGCGGTAAGGAACAGTGACTGTGTCCAGGGCTGTAGCCAGAATGGCAGCACAGTGGAAGGGCAGAGTGGCCTGTAAAGAGAGTACCAACAAGGGCACTTAGCCTTTTGGGTCTGGAGAGCAGAGTGTGAAGGCAGAAAGAATCCTGACAGCAGAGAGGTCCAGGTGCTTTGGGACGAAGCAGGGCTGTGCTTGGCCCAAGGCTGGACACGCAGAGGACAGTGTGCTGTACTGTGGCTGAGGTCAAGCTGAGGCTTTGCAAAGAGGGATGGTAACAAACGTGCGGTGAGGGGTCGGGCGGTGGAGGTAGGGGGAGGGCGCCGTCTCTACCTGCAGTCTGAACAAGAGCCTTGAGCCTTACGTCATAATGCAGGTGAGGGAAGGTGACTGGAGGCTCAGGTCGCAGCCCCAGGCTCCCGCCCAATGACAAGGGGCAGACCAGAGAGCTGTGAGCAGACATGTGCACCAGGCCGAAAGCTGTGTTCAGCAGACGATAGATGTTTTTCTGGGGCTCCTGGGGGACAAAAGGGTAATTGGTTTTAAGCAACTTTCTCTCTGGGCTGTCATCCCCTCGTTTCTTCCTCCCTGACCCCGGGACTGCCTTTTCCCCAAGTTCTACTCACCCCAAGACTGTAGGGACCAGGGAGCAGGCCCCAGGTTATTATGCCCCGCCCTGAATACTCGTCCTGTAGCAACTCTGTGGCCTTTGCGCCTACCCCAGAGAAGCCATTGTGCAGGTCACATAGGATCTGGAAACCCTGGAAGGAGGCGAATGATGACAGACAGTACGAGAAGAGGCTTCTGCCTGTGCCCCCCGTGCCCCACAGCTACCTGCAGGTAGTCACATTCCTCCACGTAGAAATGCAGTCTGTCCTCCAGCTCTTCCAGGTACCTGGGCTCCTTCAGGATACTCTCACCTTGGCCAAAAGCCTCCAGGCGACCTGCTTCCCTGCCATGCATGAACACAGTCCTGACTTGCAGGAACCCCGCCCTTCATCCCCCCCACCCCCAAGATCCTGTGTTCAGGAAGGGCAGAAGATGGCTTCCAGAGCCTCATCCAACACCCGTGGGGACCCAGTTCCTTTCTTCACAGCCTTTGGGGCCCCCATACCCATCGTGGTTGTACTTCTGAATCATACAGATGCTCCGGGGATGGAGGTGGACGCGGAGGAAATCTGACCAAACCCTGATGCTGCTCTCTGTGGGGATAAGTAGTTTGGGGGCTATAGCAGCGGTGAGTGGTGGGGGACCTGAAGGAAGAGCAAAAGTACATTTGTCTGTGTTCCAGTTCTGCCCAGTTCCCCATCCCGTAGTACCTGGTTGAAGTCTCACCTTTGCCATTGGGAATGGATTTGACCCTCCAGATACCATCACTACTCAGCACTCCCTGGGAGGAATGAGAAACATCTGCATTCACTTCCAGCCAGTCCAGAAACAAAAGTTAATTGATTCTCCCCGATTTTGCTGGCCACACCCTAGTGCCTCCTTTCATTCATGTAGTCCCAATTCTTTAGAAAAAAAAGTGCTTTTTCCCAAAATGCTGTTTAAGATGATCAAAATCTTTTTTTTTTCCTCTGCCCCAATGGGGGAAATCTAGTTATAGGGCTGGATTTAAAAGCTTAGAGCAGAGGCCCTCACCTCCGCACTCAGAAGGTCCTGAAGGTAAGGGTTTTGGGGATAGAGTTCCTCTTTGTGTGTGGTGAGCTTTCCCTGCCTGAAAGAAAACGGAGTTTGGTTGATGACAGCGATGGTTTCCAATTCTCCGGCTTCTGTGCACATCCCCCCCTCTGAGCACCAGATACCATGCTATCGCTGCATCTAGCTGTCTGTCCCCGTAGAGGCCACCTTCTTGTTTTAGGGAGCTCAGACTTCCTGTACAAAAGAGAACAGGCAATGTGAGGTCAAAGCCTAGCCCCTCCCCGCCTTCAGCTAATCTTCCTGGGGTCACCCGACAACCTGCTGCCACCTTCCCTCCAGCCCTTGCCTCTTCCAAGCTTTCTTGAATATGCAGGAGTTGGGGAAAAAACCCTTGTCTAGCAGAATCTGGGCTCCATCCTTCCATTCCCAGCTCAACTATGAGCTGTGGGGCCCTTCGAGAGGGCCACGATTCACCCCCTCGCCGTCTCCAGGGACGAGGGGCCCGTTCCAAAGTCGGGTCGTGAACGGAGTAAGGCTGTGCCTTCCCGTGTCCCGCAGGTGCCTGAGGACCGTGGGCGGCGGTGCCCGCGGCTGCTCCTTGCTGGTCCTGCAGCCCGGGGCGGACGCAAGCACCGCACGTCCGGGGGACGCCTGGGCGCCGGCTGACACCGGCCACCGCCTCACCCTTCAGATCCATGAGGATGAGTCTGGGCGTGTAGGTCTCCTGGCCGTGCGGCGTCCGGCCGGCCCGGTACAGGACGTCGGGGCACAGCTCCCCGGGCGGCTCCTTGGCATCGGTCGGGGCGCACAGCGCAGCATCCTGGGATGGCACAGAGGAAGGCCCGGGCTCAGCGGGGGCCGCAGGGTCGCGACCGCAGCAACGGCCCCGCGGGGTCAGCCGCCCGGGGGCCTCACCTGCTGGTTCCACCAGTGCGCTCCCACGAAACCCGAGAAGTGGCCCAACTGCAGCGTGAGCACCTCCCGGGCCCCGCCCGCCATGCCGCTCGGCTCCGCTGGGTCGCGCAGCCGCGACCGGCCTACTCACCGCTCGGTGCCGATTGGTTCGTAGTTCTGTGGGCGGGACCTCGTCCCCCGCGCTCTATTGGTGCACCGATACATCCTTTCCCCTCGGATAAGCGATTCGACAGGCGTCGGAGGCCCCGCCCACTCCCCGGCGCAGCCTGCGTGAGCCGCGCTCTCTGGGGGCGGGGCCCGGCGCGGCCGGAAGTAGCGGCGTGGGGGAGGGCGTCGCGGGGCGTTTAGTGGGCGCTAGCCTGCCTCGGTGCGCGGGTCCCGCGGGCGGCTCTGTGGAGACCGCTGCGTGTCGCGGCTGCGGCCTCCGCTTAGGGGCTGCTGCTGCTGACCACGGCGCTTCAGGAGACACACCCCTGGCCCGGAGGCTAGGCGCCCCTATTCCCGCGCCCGTCACAGCGCTCCTGGCTTCCGGCCGTGCGGACTCGCCTGGCTCCCTGTCACTTTACGGGAATGAGGCGCCGTAGGCGGCCCTTTGCTCGAGGCTGTGGGAGAAACTCTTCCTCAGCCTGCGTGTGCTTGCAGCCCCTTCCGCGGCCTCGTTGTGCGGGGACTCCGCGGACGAGGGCTCCGCTGACTGGGGGTAGGGGTCGCTCCAGCGGGCGGCGGGCGGGCGGGCGGGCGCTGCGCCTTCCTGTGCTCCTGCGCTCGCGTCCGCGGGGCGAGGCCCGGCGTGGACGCGGGCGGTCAGAAAGAAGGCTGTGCTCAGACTTGGTAGATAGCACCAACCTGTTTTCTCAAACTCGTTACCAGTGCAAACCGCCACCAGTGTAGGGGAGTCACATGTGATGCTCCACAATCTTTAAAAACTGTGGTCCTACCCATTGGTGTTCGTCACCAATGAGGTTGAGAGCTCTTCGTACGTTTATGAACCATTCGGATAGCCTTTTATTTGTGAACTGCACGTCCAGTCTCTTGGCCATGTTCTTTTGTGTTGCCTCATTGATTTGCAGGACTAGGTACTTTATTGGGGATACAAAGCCTTTGTCAGTTTTATGTGTTGAAAATACCTGTTCTGTCACTCTGGTTGCCTCTTCGTTTCCTTAAAGGGAGTTTTTGGAAGAACAGAGTTTCATTTTGTCTTTTTAAATATAGTCACATTTATGGACCGTTTCAGATATTACTAATGCTGTTTATGTTGTGTTCTGGCTCTTGATCCTGTCTGTTGGTCTGTCCAATTTCACAGGATATTTAAACACCATGTTTTTAAAGTGTCTCAGAGTCCCCAAGGAGACTAAAAAAGGGGGGAGGGTGTTGGGGTGACAGAAGAATAGCAGCTAATAAATGTAGAAGGAATGACAGAATTTAGACCGCAGCTGTCCGCTTAAGAATTTATTCTGGGGGCGCCTGGGTGGCATAGCGGTTGGGCGTCTGCCTTCGGCTCAGGGCGTGATCCTGGCGTTATGGGATCGAGCCCCACGTCAGGCTCCTCTGATATGAGCCTGCTTCTTCCTCTCCCACTCCCCTGCTTGTGTTCCCTCTCTCGCTGGCTGTCTCTATCTCTGTCGAATGAATAAACAAAATCTTTAAAACAAAAACAAAAACAAAAGAATTTATTCTGATGACGATCATCAATGGATGTTAAAACCTTTGGGTGATAATTTAGTGGAAAACAGGATGGTTTCAGGATTTCAAAGTAACACTCTACTTGTTCATTACATTGAGAAAACCTACTTTTACAGTGATGAACGCCAGAATCAAGTGACCAAATTTGGCATCAGCAGAATGAAACAAACTGCAGTGATGTCAAGTGTGCCGGATAGAAAGCATCAGCTGTGTATCGTGCTCGCCGAAAGTAACCTGTACCTGAACGGAATAATCAGACAAATCCAGAACGTGGACGATCTGTAAAATAACTGGTGTGGCATTTTCAAAAATAAACCAGAGGGTCTACTGAAGCTAAGAGGACACTAAAGAGATATTTCAGCCTAAATGTAATGTGTGAACTTTGGGGTGGGGGTGGGGTGGGGCAGCCATTGGGATAACTGGAGAAATTTAAAAATAGAGCACATTAAAAAAAATAGGGCACATATTAGAGAACATTATATTGATGATGGGTTTCTTTGGTGGGTTAATGATACCCTGGGTATGAAGGAGAATATCTTATTCCTAGGAGAAACGTGATAAAAGAAACGTGTCTGCAATTTATTTTCAAACGGTGACACTAAATAAATATGTAGAAAGATAAAGCTAGTTGACAAAAAGGTTAACAGTTGAATCTAAGTGAAAATTATATGGGATTCTTTTGTACAGCTCTCTGCATTCCTGTAGGTTTGACAGTTTTCAAAATAGTGTAAAAGGTGAGAGTAAGTCGTCTATTCTGGGCTCTTTTATGTCCACATATAATATTTAGAATTAGTTTGTCAAGTTGCACAGAAAAATTTAAAAATCTCTGGGTATTTTGATTGGGTTAGTGTTGCATCTCTATAGATCAGTTTGGGGAGAATTGACACCTTTACAGTAGTAACTTTTCTAGTTTATATTCTACCACTGATTGAGGCCTTTAAGTTTTCTCCAATAATATTTTATATTTTTATTTATAAACGTATACATATCTTGTTACATTTCTCACGTTTTTTATAATTTTGTTGCTACTGTAAATGAAATCTTTAAAATTTTTAATTTCTGTTGTTTCTGGAGAAATGCAGCTGATGTGTATACTGACATATCCAGCAACGCTGCGGTGCTCACTTAATAATTTAATTTTTTTTTAAGATTTTATTTATTTGACAGAGACAGCCAGCGAGAGAGGGAACACAAGCAGGGGGGAGTGGGAGAGGAAGAAGCAGGCTCCTAGCAGAGGAGCCTGATGTGGGGCTTGATCCCAGAACGCCGGGATCATGCCCTGAGCCGAAGGCAGACGCTTAATGACTGCGCCACCGAGGTGCCCCCTCACTTAGTAATTTTTTTTTTTAAGATTTTATTTATTTATGTGACAGAGAGACAGCCAGCGAGAGAGGGAACACAGCAGGGGAGTGGGAAAGGAAGAAGCAGGCTCCCAGCAGAGGAGCCCGATGTGGGACTCGATCCCATAACGCTGGGATCACGCCCTGAGCCGAAGGCAGATGCTTAACGACTGAGCCACCCAGGTGCCCCCCTCACTTAGTAATTTTAATAATTTATCTGTAGACTCTTGCATTTCTACACCATCGTATCCACAAATAATGATAATTGCATTTATCCCTTTCCAAATTTTACATATAACATTTTGTGCTCCTAATCTCAGAGTACTAGGAAGTATAGTGTGGAATGGAATGTCTACCGCCACCTCCCCCACCCCGCCATCTCAAGGGAAAGCTGTAACCCTTCACTTCCAAGTCTGATGTGGACCGAAGAAGTTTTGTCGGCAAAACTTGTTCAGCTTATGGGAAGTTGTCTTTTGTTTCTGGTTTACTAAGAGTTCTGATCATGAGTGGATTTGGAATTGAAGAAAAATTTCTCTGAATTAAGAGAAATTAATTATTCTTCCTTTGTTTGGCTAAAGGGATACATTACATAGTTTTTTCCCTTTTTAATTGGAGTATTATTAACATGCATGTTGTATTAGTTTCACATGTACCATATAACGATTCAGCAGTTCTATACATTTCTTAGTGCTCATCAAGACAAATGTATTCTTACATAGTTTGATTCTTGCATATAATCTTTCCTCGTATTCCTGGAATACACCTTGACTCATTTGTCTTCTGTTAAAATGTTGGATGGTTCTGATTGGTTTGGAATTTTTGTATCTACATTTACGAATGGGATTGGCCTATCATTCCCCCTTTCTGTGATGTTTTTGTCAGGTTTTAACATCAGCATAATATTGGTCTCAAAACACAAGTTGGGAAGAATCTTTCCTTTTTCAGTTTTCCGCTAGAGTTTGTATGAGATTGGCATTATTTCTTCTTTGTTTGGCAGAATTTACTGGTGAAGTCATATGGGCCTCGCATTTTTTATAAGAAAGGTTTCGATATGAATTCTGTAGTAGTTCTATCTTGTGGCACTTGGCGATAAGTTGTATTTTTCTAGGAATTTGTCTATTTCATGTTCAAGTTCAGTTACTTCCATCAAATTGTTCATAATATGCCCATTTGCCCAATCTTTTTTTTTTTTTTAAGAGGGAGGGCTTACACAAGTGGAGGGCAGGGGCAGAGGGGGAGAGAGAGAATCTCAAGCAGACTCCCTGCTCAGTGTGTAGCCCACCTGGGGCAGGGTTGGGGGGGTGTTGATCTCATGACCCTGAGATCATGACCTGAGCCAAAATCAGAAGTTGGATGCTCAGCTGACTGCAGCACCCAGGTGCCCATTTAATCTTTTTTAACGTTTGCAAGATCTGTAGTGTTACCCTTTATCATTTCTGACGTTGTTTACTTCAAAGGTAAAAAGTTACTTTTACTTTTTTTTCTTGAATATTCTCACCAGAGGTTTTAAAACTTAATTTTAATAGTATTTTTAAAAATAGATTTTATTTATTTGAGAGAGAGGGCACATGCACATGCGCTGGGTGGGCAGAGGCAGAGGGAGAAGCAGGCTCTCCGCTGAGCAGGGAGCCTGATTTGGGATTGGACCCCAGGACCCTGGGATCATGACCTGAGCTGAAGGCAGACGCTTTACCAACTGAGCCACCCAGGCGCCCCCAATTTTAATAGTATTTTCAGAGAACTAAATTTTTAAGTTTTGAGTTTAGTATTTTCACAATCATTTAGTTTGAATTACTTGCTCATTTCCATTCTGATTTTTTTCTCAGAAGAGTATTTCTTGATTTCCAAACATAAGGGATTTTCTGTGTGTGTGTTCGGTATTCAGTGTTAGCTTCAATTGCACTGGGGTCAGAGAATACCATTCGTATGATTTAAGTTCTTCGAAATTTGTTGATGTGGCCCAGCGGTAGTCAACTTTTGAACAGGTGTAGGTGTGCTTAAAAGGAATATATATTCAGAAGTGTTTTGATTTCATTAAAAAAATACTTTCATTAAGACAAATTTGTTAACTAATGCTACTAGATTATATGTTCCGATTGACTCTTGTCTATAAATTACTGAAGTATATTACTTCTCCTACCACGGTTTATTTTTCCTTCTATTTTGTCAGTTTTTATTTTCTGAGGTTGTTACTAGGGAATACTACTTTTTAATGGTTTTATCTTTGTGATGGATTGAACCTTCTACCATTTTAAAATACCCCTCTTTCTCTCTGAAAATGCAGTTTTATTTTAGTGTCTGCTTTGCTTGATATTAATATAGATGAACTGGCTTTCCTTTGGTGTTTGCACAGTGTGTATATTTTGACTTTTTACTTGCAAGTTTGGATTTGTCTCTTGAAGACCGCATACACTAGCAGCAAACACCATTGTGGGAACACCCATGTGAGTGCGTCATTGGGGAAATGCCTGTGAGGGACACGGGGAGGGACAGGGAAAGGGCCGTGGGGAGCCTGGGAGCATTGTCAGCCCGGGGAAGGCGTGACCTGTGGATGGAGGGAAGGAGGGCGTCTGGCGCAGTTTTATGCAGAGTTGTGCATTCGTTACCACAGTTCAGTCTGAAGCCATTTTCGTCATCCTCCGAAGAGTCCTCCCACGTGATTACAGCTGCACCCCGTTTCTACCCCTCACACCAGGCAACCACCAGCCTATGTCACTGGATGGATCTGCACTTTCTGGACATTTAATCCTACCACATGGGGTCTTTTGCGCTGGAGTCTCCGAATACGGTTGGAGGCTCCCCGTGTTGTAGCATCTACTGGGACTCGCTCCGTTTCGGTTACCTGCTTGCAAATGATTGGGCTTTGGGTTATTCCCACTGTTTCACCGTCATGAATCACGTTGCTGCGAACGGCCTCGTGCTGCTTGAACAGCAGTCTTCGCGTGGACACGGTTTCATTGCTCCGGGGTGGGTACCTGGGGCTGGCGTGGGCTCCTCTGCTAACTCCTTGTTTACCATTTTGAGTAGCTGCCAACCTGTTTTCTAAAGTGGAAACTGTTAGAAATTTTACATTTCCATCACTTATTTCCACTGGCAGAGTGTGAGGGTTCCTGTTTCCCCACACCCTCCCCAATACTTGTTCCTGTCTTTGGGATTTCAGCCGTCCTGGTGGCCATGCTGTGGCCTCTCCTTCTGGTTGGGGTTTCGTTTTCCTGACCACTGGTGGCACGGAGCAGTGCTCGGAAGCTTGTCCGAAACATCTGTTCCAGCTGTTCACCAGCTTGTGAGCTCTGTTATCCTCTTACTAATGAGTAATAGTTCTTTGTATATTCTGATATACAGATGAATTTACAGATATTTTCTCCCAGCCTGTAGCTTTTTTTTTTCATTTTCTTGATATCTTTTGAAGAATAAAGATTTTAAATTTTGATGAAGTCTGCTTTACCAAATTTTTCTCATACAGCCCACATTTTGGCATCATATATAAGAAATTTTTGCCTAATGAAAGGTCATGAATTTTTATTCTCATTTATTTACTTACAATCCTTTTCTTTCTTTTTTTTTTTCTTAAGCTCTACACCCAACATGGAGCTCAAACTTGTGACCCTGAGATCAAGAGTCGCTGGCCCTACTGAGTGAGCCAGGTAGGTGCCCCAATTTTGTTCTCTTTTATTTTTTTTTTTTAAAGATTTTTATTTTAGAGCACAAGCGAGTGTGTGTGGTGGGGAGTACCAGAGAGGGAGGGATGGGGGAGAATGTCAAGCCGACTCCGCTCTGGGTGCAGAGTCCAAAGCAGGGCTTGATCTCACAACCTTGAGATCATGACCTAAGTTGAAGCTGAGAGTTGGTCGCTTAACCAACTGAACCACCTACGCGCCCCTTTTGTTCTTTTAAATGTTTTATAATTTACTTCATACCCTTGGCTCTGTGCCACATTTTGAGTGTCTGATGTGAAGCAATGGCCCAAATTCATCTTTTTGCGTGTCCATTACCAACTATCCCAGCACGATTTGTTGGGGATTACTCTCTCCCCAATAAATGGCCTTGGCATCTTGGTTGAAAATCAGCCAGTCATGAAGACAAGGATTCATACTCGATTCTCAATGTTGTTCCATTGACCTAACGTCTATCCTTCTGCCAGTACCACACTGTCTCCATTACTGTAGCTTGATGTTTTGAAAAAAGGAAGAGTAAGTCCTCCCAATTTGCTTACTTAAAAACTCATTTGGACTATTCTAGGTTGTGTTCGTTTCTGTATAAACTTTAGGGTTAGTTTGCCAATTTTCGCAAAGGAGTCGTCTGAAAGTTTGATACTGATTGAACTGTATCTCTAAGATCAGTCTGGGGAGAATTAACATTTTAACACTACTGACGAACATATTCTTTTCCCATAGATCCTCTTTAATTTCCCTCAGTAATATTTTATAGTTTTTGGTGTGTAATTCTGCAGTTCTTCTGTTAAAACTGCTAAGTACTTTATATTCCTGCTATTTTTAATAGAATTATTTTCCTAATTTCTGTTTTGTAGATTTCATTCCTAGAATAGAGAAATACAGTTGGATTTTGTATATTCATCTTGTATTGTTGTGACCTTGCAAACTTCTGCGAGATGTTTTGAGATTTCTTAAGGTTTTCTTTGTCCAGGATTATGTCATCTGAAAATAAAGACAGTTGGACTTTGTACTTCCATTTTTTTAAGATTTTATTCATTTATTTGACAGAGAGAGAGCACACACAAGCAGGGGAGAGCCGCAGAAGGAGAGGGAGCAGCAGGGAGCCTGACGCAGGGCTCGATCCCAGGCCCCTGGGATCATGACCTGAGCCAAAGGCAGATGCCTGACAGACTGAGCCATCCAGGTGCCCCTGGACTTTGTACTTTTCAATCTGGATTCCATGCAGTAGAGTAAGAGAAGCCCCAGAGACCAGCTCTGGGGCAGGTGCAGCATGGAGACCGCGGCAACGGGGGCGTCTATAGAAGGGTCTTAAGAAAGAGGACTGGACAGGGTAGGTTATGGATCACATTTAGCAGGTGCGGTGGGATCTTTGTTCATCCTGATGGTCTAGCCCTACGACTTCCTGTTCCACATTCATAGCGAAAATGTGGCCTATGGATCCTGAGTTTTGCTGCCCAGAGATGGAAGCCATGCTCCTGGCCTCCTCTGCAGCGGGAGAGTCGGGTTTGCACTCAGACACGGTCCAGGGGTCAGAGTAGAGCGGCTGTGGCCTTGGCCGCTGAGCTCCCGCTGCTGCCGCTCTCGGAGCTTGTGGATGCAACTTCACTCCTTCCCTTTTTAAAGTACTGAGCGAGGGCACTCGATTTACAAGACAGAGTCTCACAGGGAACATTTCCAAGCCGCGTGGAAACATCAGAGTACAGAAGGACATGCTCCAGTGTTACGCTGATTTATGTGTGGACTTTTCTCTCTAGAATTTGTAACACGAGGTGCTTCTAGACAAGGAGTAGGAAACAAAGGAGGCTGATTTCCATGATACGTGTTTCTTTGTGGTTTGAACATAGCAAAAACAGTAGGAATAAGGGAGCCGCCCAAGGACCCAGCTGCAGCACAGCTCACGTCGGTGGCCCTGTGCAGGGGGCGGAGGGGGGGAGGCAGGGGTGTGGGTAGAGAGCAGACTGGCAGATGCATGTAGGAGCTCAAACAGGTGATGGGTGTGACAGCAGTCCAGGAGGATGGAGAGGATGAAGGGCTCTGACTCCTGTGAAGGTAAAGCTGAAGACCCGACTGTCCATGGGGGGGCGTGTCAGGGTTCGGATCAGGCCTCCAGCCTCCCGGGGCCAGGGGCTGGCGAAGCAGGCTCCGTAGGGCGGGGATCCGGACCCCAGGCCAGCCGACCTGACCCGACCGAGGACTGGGTCAGGGTGAAGGTCGGGTTCTGAGAGGGGGCCTTCGAGGAGGCTTTGGTGTGGGGGAAGCCGGCTCTGCAGGGAAAATCCTGATGCACGTCCATGGACTATCTCCCTCGTGGCCAGTTTTCAGATAAAGCGCCATAAAATCAAGTCCTAAATGGTAGCGACTGAGCGCTGAAGGGGTACCGCCCATATGTGAGGCACTTCACACACACTGTGGGACTCAGTGCTCACAAGCGCCCTGGAGTTTGGCCTCATTACCCTCTGATCAGGTGATACCAGCAGGACGGGGGCTGCGGGGCACTGAGACGGCTGGTAGAGGCAGCTGGGGCGCAGACTCGGCCTCGAGCCCTACAACAGGGGTAGGACAGGGAATTCAACACTGCGGAAGTTGATCGGAGTCGCTATTTTCTCAAATCTTCCCAAGCTCGCACACACATCTGCACAAAGGAGGGGGCTCCCTCTGTCCCTCGGTCCGCACGGAGTCGGGGCCCCTGCAGAGACGGCCATGGGAGCCGGCACGGGAGGGAGAAATTAAGGGGCGAATCTCCATCTTCTGATCCGAATCAAGTCTGGAAAACAGTACTAGTGGAAATTTCTGCAGAATCTGGTCTCTTCAGACCCTTCGCAAGCAGAATGCCAGGGAAATTCAGTCTGGTCGATCAAAGGCTCTTTCCGTTGTATAAATCTAACACAACACTTGAAGAAAGATAATTTATTTAAGGGAAAGAGCCATAATTACTTAAAATATGAAAACCCCACTTAATAAACTAGTTTCAGGAACAAGAGGACATCTCGTGGCCACTACAGTCACTCTTCACCAAAGGCTGGGAGCGGACTTGTCCTGGCGACTTCTGTCTGACTGGGTCCGGGACAGGAAATGTCTGTTGTCTTCCACGCGGCCATGACCGCGGCTTAAAGGTAGGCGCAGAGCCGCTCCAGCTGCCCGGGGTTTGCGTTACTCAGGAACAGCAGCTCCTTCTTCCCTTCTTCTGTATGAGCTAAAGCAGGGGTGAGACACACACGACCGGCAGTGTGTCTGCAGCATGTGCTCCCCAGAAACTTCTGTGCTGAGGCTACATGCTCCAGATCGTTGAAATGTAATGACCACTCCCGAGAGACCTCACTTCTAGATCCTTTCTCCCAGCAAAGGATTATTTTTTCTGTCTCTAGTCCTCTGTAATCCAGCATCTGTCTCTCCTTCTGTTCCAAAAACATCTTTTGGACTTTGGGACTTTGTCAAATGCCAACCCCCTCAGAAATCTCTGTGCTGTGCCTCCCGGCCCACCATATGCTGCGGCTCTTTCTACTCTTCCCTCTCGTCCTCGAATGACCTCCTCCAACAGCAGCTAGCGCTCTCGCCCAGGGACAGAACCAGCCTGACCCGCAAGGCCGCCACGCTGAAGGCACTCGAGTCCACAGCCCGGGACGGGAGGAGCCTCTCACATGTGAGGCTGGATTCCCAGCCCGAGACTAACATGCGAATTTAGGAAGAGATGCACTGTCTTGAAATACACCCCCCCCTTTCCTAGTGTCTAACTGGCCAGAGAGAAGTCAAGATAAAGGGAGAAGGAGACAAATTGCAGGCTGCTGCCGTGGGAAGAGGAGAGCAAGGCTCTGACTCGATGGGACTCTGAGAACACAAAGCCCCGATGGAAAATTCTATAACCAACCTTTCTCATGTTGAAGCCAACTGTTCTCCAAGTAATACTGAATACAACTTTCAAACTCCTTTGGGCTGTAGTTGGAGACCAGGATGGGAATAAAGGGATCCAAGGCATCGAATCCTTCCTGGAGAAGGAAGAGTATTGTTAAGTGACGAGTCAGCAGAGAGACATAGACACTTTAAAGGTCTTTGCTTTCCTTCTCCTCTGCTCCTCGCTCTCCGGCCACCCGCACTGTACCTGTGAGACATGTAACGCCTGTTGCATTCACAGGTGTGTTTTCTACAGTTCTGATGTCAATAGTCAGCAACCACTTTGACAGTTCAGAAACTCAAAAACAGAAACAAAATCAACAAGGGTGGCGATAAAGACCCATTAAATGGAACATGAACTGAAACAAATGAATCAAACCATATTTCACATTTCAAACAGAACACTGAAGGGACAAGTGACCTGGTTCACTTCTGAACAGAGCACTGGTACGAAAGACCCCACCAAGAAAGACGACAACCGCGCCACACAAATACTGAGCCCTCGTCCGCAGTGTCATTTTCACAGAGCCCAGGCCTGGCAGCTGTGGACCGAGTCTCGCTGGAAGCCCAGGTGGCACTCCGGGGAAGCCAGCTGAGGGAGGAGGGCGCCGTCCTTCCCGATGGAGACAAGGCTCACACACACAGGGAAGGGGCAGAGGTGAGGCTGCACTGCTGGCCGGTGTTGGTCTGAACTCACGGGTTTTTCACAGAAATCGGGGAACAGAGATGGGGGGGGTGTATGTGTAGACATGTATGCACACAGCACATGTATGTGCGTGCATGCAGGCGTGAATATCGCATCCGTCTGTTCTCAGGCTGCACTGGGAGGCCTGGAGGAAGGGACACCCCAGCCACAGTAAGTACACCTAGCACTCGGGTCTTGGAATCTAAACTCCAGCCCGGGCTCAAGAGGTGGGGAATTTGGTTTCACCTCTTGAAGAAGGGAGCATATTTTAAACACTGTTTTTTAAATGATTTTATTTATTTATTTTACAGAGAGCACGAGTGAGCAAGCACACAAGCAGGGGGAGCAGCAGAGGGAGAGAGAGAAGCAGGCTCCCTGGACGCTGGGATCATGACCTGAGCTGAAGGCAGAAGCTTCACTGACTGAGCCACCCAGGCGCCCCTAAACATTTTTTTTTTAAAGTAGGCTCCAGGGACATCTGGGAGCCTCCTTCTCCCTCTGCCTGATGCCCCTACTGCTTGTGCTCTGTCAAATAAAATCTTTTTTAAAAATAAAAATAAATAAAAGTAGGCTCCACACCCAAGGTGGAGTTTGACCTCATGACCCTGAGATCAAGAGTCGCACACTCTACCCACTGAGCACCCCCCCCCCCCCCCCCCCCCCGGNCGCCCCGACCTGGGATCTACATACCATTCTCTACAGTGAACCAGGGCTGCCTGCGGAGTGGTTGATTCTAGGCCTGGGGCATGGAAAGTATAAGATGAGTGTGGAACATCTGTATTCTTGCCAAAAAGTAAAGCAGGGGCTCAAGAATGATGGGGGCATGTGAAAAGGACACAGAAGCCAGTTCGAAGGGGCATCTGCTGGCCAAATCTGGAATAATTTAAGCACCAAAATAGAGAATGATAGTAAAGGTTTAGAACTCATGAAAGAGGAGTCTACGTGTCCACATCAAAACCAATAACTGTGTAAGGGGAAGGAAAGTTCTTAAATGTAACAGAAAGCCAACCAACACACGTAGAAGAAATGAGAAAGCTGGAAAATACCATTCTCCAAGGACCACAACTGGGTTTAGGAAGAATCCCAAATGGACACTCAAACCAGTAAGGGACATGTGAGGAGTAGTAACAGGCTAGTTACGCAGCCTCAACGTGAGCGTCCACGGTGACTTCACTGAACCAAGTGTTCTCAGTTCACCCTGGCGGCCGCCGGGAAAGACATCATCAGGAGAAGTCACCAGACAACACACAAAACCACCCGTAACTGGCATGTACTCTTCAAAAACAGGAACAAATATTGAGACAGTAAGAGACAAGGACTGAGGTGCTGTCTCAGAGTGAAGGAGACCAAAGATCCAGGGCAGGCGAAAGGGCCTCTGGAGCCAGGACTGCTCCTGCGGAGGGTACCGGAAGAGCCGGCGAGATCACAGCACATCCTACAGATTCGGTCGCAGAATTCTATTGACGCCGGTTTCCTGATTTGGTAACTGTGCTGTGGTTACGTATTCAGAACGTCTCTGATTTTAGGAGCTACAGACTATTTAAAAACAGGTAGTATGTCTCGGATTACTGCCACATAATTCACAGAAAAAAGTAGATGGGGAGGAGTAAAGCCAATATGGAAAAGCGTTAACTTTTAGGAACCTGGGTAAAGTCATACAGGAATACGATTTTTCTCCAAGTCTATAATTACATTAAAAAAAACCCCAAAAAACAAAAAACCTCTTCAGACAGAGTGACCATCTAAAGGGAACCAGAGTTTCTGATGATCGGACCTTTCCCAGCAGCTCTTGGGGCAGGTAGGCCTTCCGAGGTTTGAAGAGGGACCCAGTCTGGCTCAGTGTCAATACGATGGCGCCTCCGTGCTGAAAGAGGACAAAAGGCCGAGTGAGAAAGAGGTGGAAAACATAGAAAAATGCATCTTTTTTTTTTTTTTAAAGATTTTATTTATTTATTTGACAGAGAGAGAGACAGCCAGCCAGAGAGGGAACACAAGCAGGGGGAGTGGGAGAGGAAGAAGCAGGCTCATAGTGGAGGAGCCTGATGTGGGGCTCGATCCCATAACGCTGGGATCACGCCCTGAGCCGAAGGCAGACGACGCTCAACCACTGTGCCACCCAGGCACCCCGAAAAATGCATCTTAGTCATCAGTACATTTTTAGTACAGGTAAATGGCAACTGGACAGGTTGTTAGTTCTGGATTTGGCTCTGACCACAAACCTTTCCAAACCTTTTCCAAAGTAGGTAAGATACAAAAATGCTGAACAACTGCCAAGTAAAACTGTGCCAATACTTAAATATGAGGGCTGTTTCCCCATCAAGTGGAAAGATTAGAAACCAAATATATAGACTTTACTTTTAAGGATTTTATTTATTTGAGAGAGCGCGTGCGCACAAGTGCGGAGGGGGCAGGGAGAGGGAGCCGAAGGAGGCACCCGGGCATCCCTAATAGAAAGACTAAACTCTGGCAGTTATGGGAATTAAATGAGACAGAAGAACTTTCTGTCCCTAAACTCAGGACTGGTGAGTTGCGGGCGTCCCGGATACTCACCCAGTCGTTTCTCACCATCTTCCTCAGGCTGTGCACCAGCGCCAGCTCCTCGGGGGCCACCTGCACGCCGCCACACAGGAGGAGGGACAGAGGGCAGGACAAGCTTCGCTTGGACGCTCTCCCGGCACAAACGACTGGCAACAACTAGGACACCCTGCGCTGCTACGTGAGCTCGGTGGCTGCCAGCCTGGGGCCCTCCCCCCCGCGCCCCCCACCCGGTTTCTGATGCAAACCCTTCCCCATGCTGTTGCTGTCTTGTGCTGTGGCTGCCACACGACAGAGACCAGTCACCCAGCCTCTGAAAATGCAGGGGCAAGAAAAATGGACAAAATGCAGCTTCCGCTGTGGGGCTCATTTCCAAATACCCGCGTCTCTGCCGGTGCCGCTTCTGCCCTACATCTTATTGCACGCGCTCCGTGGGCAAGTGCATCTGCATGTCGCAGCCCACACGTGGCGGCACCAGAGGTGGGAGCGACCGGAGAAACTCAGTTTTCCTACCGGGCTCTTATCTTCTCTCTTCAGCGTGGTCCTTCCCCAGAGAGCATTGACTCCATCCACCGCCACCAGGAGTCGGAACGCACCCAGGCGACTCTGACTCTTGAGCTCTTTAAGAACAATCCCGACGGCATCTGTGGCATTCCTCACGCGTGTCAGGCCCTGCGGGGAAGAGAGGCAGGGGCTTGCGGGCCCAGAAGAGGCCTCCTCTGGAATGACCATACTCATGCAGTTTATTTTTTTATTTTTAAAGATTTTATTTATTTATTTGACAGAGCACACAAGCAGGAGGAGCAGCCGGCAGAGGAGACGCAGGCTCCCCTGGAGCAGGTGCCTGATGTGGGGCTTGATCCCAGGACCCCAGGACCATGGCCTGAACGGAAGGCAGACACTTAACCATCTAAGCCCCCCAGGCGCCCCCCAGTGTCTTTTATATACCTGTTCAACCACTTCTCCCAGAGGACGGCCTTTCTCAGTGCTCTCTCGCTTATTCCAGACGTACTTCTCCTGAACTTTTATCTAAAAACAAAAATAAAAACCAAAGAAAGGCTATTTAGCTTAAAGATGAATTCATCCCTAGCTGAGAAGGTAGGGGGATAAGGTTGTTAGTTTTAATCTGTTTTTCAAGCCACGTAAGAGACTCCAGTACAGAGGTGAATGCTTTCTAGCCCTTTTCTGCCTACAGTGTAAGAACACAACCCATAAGGTATTCTGACTACAGAGGTCCGAGGTGAGGCCTTGGCATCCACATTTATAAGCTCCTAGGCGACTCTGATTTATACCCAGAGCTGAAACCTCCTGACTGAGAGACTGTATCCAAGAATCGCCGGACCAAAGAATAATTTTCCCAGTACGTGTCTGGTTCCATGAAAGACCTTATCTGGAGGCAATGTGCTTTAGAGGATCTGGGGCTGTAGCTCCGCACAGGTCAGTGGATCCACCTGGACTGGACTTTGCTCCCGAAAACCTCTCGCTGCTTTGGGGGTGGCTTGTGCTGCGGCTTTAGTTCACACAGAGGGGCAGGTTCCAGGTGGCGACTCGCTGTGCGTAAGGCACAGGAGAGAAGCACAGAATGGCCATGGTCTCCCGTGCTCCAGGCACAAAGATCAAGTCTATTTAAAGACCAGCCAGCATCACACTTGTGGAAGTCTAGTCACCTGACTCAAGAAACGCTCATTCACAGTTTTGAAATTCTTCAGCCAGCTCGAAGCCTCCATAGGCTGATCAAAGCGCTGCTTGTTGTAGGTAGACTGCAGAAGATCCCGGCAGTTTTTCACCCAAAGATGAGCTAAAAAAACAAGGAGGGAAACCAGGCAGGAACTGACTGTATTCAACTCAAAATACTTTGTGCCTCTTTACATTACGGGAACGACGTCAGCTTCCCATAGACAACCGACTCTGGAACAACAGGGGGCGAGGGACACTGACCCCCCCTTACTGAACCGCTAGTAGTCTCTTGCTGGCCGGAGGCCTCACTGACGGCACCGTCGGTGCGCAGATACCCCGTATGCTCAACATACAGGTTCTACGTGGTATTCTTACAGTGGAGCGAGCGAGAGGAGCGAAAACATGGCTCAGATCATAAGGATGAGAAGATACAAGTAGGGCACACTGTTTACTGAGAGACCTGTGCATGTAAGAGGACAGGCACCGTTCAAGAGTCAGCTCTGTATGTCGTAAAGCCTTCTTGCTCCAGAGGCTTACAGGTCTGCTTGGTGCGTCTGACTTTACACACAGCAGTACCATCAGTACCCGGGGCACAACAAGTAGCTGAAAGATCACCGTAGCTTCCTGGCAGTTTGTATTTTTAATTTAATTTTTAAAAAGATTTTATTTATTTGAGAGAGAGAAAGAACGACCAGGGGGAGAGGGAGAAGCAGACTCCCTGCTGAGCGAGGAGCCCGATGCGGGACTCGATCCCAGGATCCCGGGATCACGACCTGAGCCGAAGGCAGACGCTTAATGACTGAGCCACCCAGGCGCCCCTAAAAATACTTCATTCTGCTCATCAAAAGGCTCTGAAAGGTTTTCACTGCACTTCTCTTGTTGCGCTTGTTGACTTCACCATGCAGCCCGCTCATGATGACAGTGAAGTCAGGATGGGTGAGCTCTGCCCGGCCTTTCCCGGAGCCGCCGCAGCCCCGAAGCCAGCGCCAGAACAGTGAGGAGAGGGCGTTCTTACCATCTGGAATGTGCAGAATCAGCCAGTCCTGTTTGGCACAGAAATGAATAACATGGCAAAGACTGAGGGTTTTTCCTGTCCCCTTCTCCCCATCTAAAGCACCTGTGGTTAAAGAAAACATCACCAGAAGGGACACCTGGCATGTCAGCAAATGGCCCCTTTCCGTCTCCTCCTTCCCCTCATTGGCTCAAGACGGCACTGGCAGGCAGCAAAGGATACAGAGAACATACCGCACAGCCGGGTGAGCAAAATTGGTGTTTTTCAGGTAACGGAGGAGCTCTAGGGCCGGCCTCCTCACCATCAGGCAAGCTTCATTGAACGTCCTCACCTGGGAAGGAGGGCAGCGATGGGGTGTGAGGCACTGAGCCTAACAGGCAACCAGAGCGCCCAGCTGCACACTCGTTACCTGTCCACCCAGGAGAGGCTGGACACCTATCCACAGAATTCAGCGAACACCAAGTAACACAACAGTCACCTTCCGATTATTCCTTTTTTTTTTTTATTTTAATGTTTTCCTATTATTTCTGTTAGTGAAGCTGAGAGGCTACACAAGTAAACAGAAATCTACGAATAATCTACAGCCGTCTTGTCTCACAGCTACGTAAACCACTTAGGATTTACATATTAAAAGAACGTAAAATGCTTAACAAAGTATCTGATACATGGTAAGTACTGAATAAATGTTAATTCTTTTAAATCTATTTTTGGCTAATTCTTGTATCTGAACTTTTCTCCAGAAATAAATACACGGCGGCTCAGGAGCAGGTGTGACCAGGGGCCCCACGGCCCAGAGGCCACACTGGACACCAGAGAACTGACACAAAAGGTTCAATCCCTTTTCGTCACCAGGAATACTTTGGTGGAAAAATCTGGGAAGCACTGATATGCGTGACAGTAATTTGCAGATAAAGTATTTAATAATGTCTTTTAATAAGAACAAATATCTAACAAGTACTATTCACAAGTAGATAAGGATTAAAATGGTGTTGGTATTTTCTTCTTTAACGATTTGACAGTGCACAAGCTGGGGGTGGGCATAGGGGTGGGGGGGACAGAAGGGGAGGGAGAGACTGGTCCTCAAGCAGAGTCCTGGCTGAGGGCTAAGCCCAACTTGGGGCTTGATCCCACAACCCTGAGATCATGACCTGCGCCGAAACCAAGAGTCGGAGGCTCAACCGACTGAGCCATCGAGACACCCCAAAACTGTTGGTAACTTTAAAGAAATCCTAACCGCACAACTGGATTGGAGGACTTGACAGGCAAGTTCAAAGTTAATGGAAAGTGAAACCTTCAAAAACATGATACAGATATTAAAACAGAAATGCCATATTAGGCAATAGGACAGTGCTAAAATACACAAACAATGGGGAGGGAGTTGGCCTTCACATAAATGGAAATTATGGAAAGAATGTATGAGTAATACCCTCCGAAGCCCTGTGCTCAGGCCGGTCTGAAAGCAACCGGAGACGGTTGCGGCGCCGAAGCTTGACGCTGTGCTGCAAATTCATCGGTTTAAGCTGTACTACACAGGATTTCTGCCGGCTGTGTCCTATTTCCAAATTCAAGTCGTCCCCCCCAACCCCCCGCCCACCAATTAACAGTCTTGATGACCGGGCTATTCGTGTCCAGAATTAGCTCCCTTACTGGTGTCTCATCTAGTCTCTTGAAATAAAAGACACTGGAGGAATGCCATCCTCTGGCTCAGAAGCTAAGTCACCCGCACAGTCAGGACGGCCGTCTCAGCAAGAGGCACAATCTGAGGCTGGAAGTAGTTCAGCAGGAGGGGGTCCGGAGAACTACTGATGCCGACAAACCACGCCTGCAGTCAATCACGAATTTTCTTAATGGCTATAAAGCAACCCAAGATTACATGTCTGGGTTAAAGTTATAGCCACAAAACTACATTTTCTGAAAATCCAGGAGAATGAAGAACTACAATGCATCTGATCCAAGTATCACTCCTGTTTAACTCAGGAATAGATCGTGATTTTGTTTTTCTACAGCATGCTAATTATTTTCATGATATTTTGCTAAGGCAAGTATTAAATGCATTATAAACAATTATTTGAATGCCAAAGGTTCTAGAAATCTGTCAGGTGGGTAACACTAGCAAAGTAGCAGGATACTACTGATCTGAGAATATTCTGCCTGCCTTCAATGGTGAACCACAAGTAAGCACTGACTTAAAGTAATTATAGTAACAGCGCTATTTACGGAAGACAGTCAATAGCTGAATTCATCTCTTTTAGATTCAAATTTCATCTTTTCTGGTTTCCTACTCCTTTAATTCCACCGTCTGCCAGCAACAGCGCGTGCTCTTAGCTCCCTCCGCCCCTGCGGTTTTGAGCACCTGCATGCCGAAGCGAGGGGGCAGGCCGTGGGGGAACGTCGTCCTGAGGTCCTGGAGGGGGATGCAGTAGTGCCGGGCCTCGTGCTGCTCCCCGTGCCTGGCCTAGGAAACAAAAACGCCAACAGCTGCAGCGGGGTCGCAGCCACTTTACAGAAGCGGAAAGGGCCTGCGAGACCGTATTAAGGAAACTTCGTCTCTCAGGGCTGGAAAAGATGTCTTTCATTTTATCTTAGACAGAAAATGCTGGTGGTTGTCCTCGGATGCACCATGTGTCTACAGCGCGGCCGCTGGCCCCACGATGAAGCCAGTTGCTCACCAACGTCAACCCTGACGTGCAGGTCACGATGATTCCTGCCGTCTGGATTCTCCTGTGCTGTGTGTGGGGATGCTTTAGTCATGTGACTAGAGCATCTGCACACCGCTGTTCCCATAGAAACCCCAGAGGAACTGGCGATAAAGGGACTGTGATTGCAAGGAAAGCCAAAACAACTTCAGTGACTTCACTCGTCCGATTTAGTTTATGCTTTTGAAAGCAGGTGAGCGCCACAGATGTCACTGAACCACACCTCCCCGAGCCGCTGTCCTGAGTCACGAGTTACTGCTTCCCTGACGCACGCTCAATGCCGGTCCATTCACCTTTACGCGGAGACCACACGACCCCTGTCACGGAGGAGAGGCCACCACTGTGCCAGGGAAGGGGAAAACCCGACACTGGATGCTGCTGCAACCCTGGCCTCCGCCGACGCACCTCACCTTCAGTGCTGGTCTCCACCAACCATGCTCGTTGCCCCTCCGGACGCTAGGAAACCCACCCAGAGAGGCGGGAAATAGCACGACGGGCCAATGGGACAACTGGGTTCTCTAGCAGCCCAGCCGCGTATCCTGGGCAAGCTGATTTCTTTAAGGGCTGGCTGATGACGGCCGGCTACCCATTTTGTAAATAAGCTTTTATTTATCTTGTGTGTTTATTTTACTTATACTTGTTTATACATTTATTACTTTTTAAAGCCCCACCCACTTGTTTATGCAGAGCTAAGCAGCTGTGACAGAGACCACTTCGGCTCCTAACCCTAAAATACTATCTGATCTGGAAGAAGAGAAGTCTGCCAAGCTACCCCACAGTAAGATCAGTAACTACCACATTAACTGCTAAGGAATTGACCTACTTCGTGCCCGACGAAATCCTGGGCACAAGTGGCCTTTGGTGGTGGCGGTTAAATCCGGTGTGGACTGGCCCGCCTGAGGTTTATGTTCCCACAGCCTTGGACACGGAGGCGGCTCCACTGGGCTCCAGAATGTGTCCTGGGTGCACGGGCTGACCACAGGCAGATCTGCTGCACTTCTCTGGGTTCAGTTTCCCCGATATGTAAAATGACAGCAACACAAATTTTAAGACCTGAAAAAAATCCACGTACATACTAGCAACTTACCGGGTCACCCTCACTGGTGCAGGAAACGGCTCTGGGGCTCCCATCTGGAACCTGGTTATCCGGGTGAGCAGCAAGGCTTTGTGGGGCCTGGGGCCCCCTGTGCAAAAGACGTCCAGGGTCCAACTATAAAAGAAATCATTTTCATGTTTTGAAATTAGCAAGTTTTTTTTTTAAAGATTTATTTATTTGACAGACAGAGAGCACAACAAGCAGGGGGAGGGGCAGAGGGAGAAGCAGGCTCCCCCCCGAACAGGGAGCCCGATGTGGGGCTCGATCCCAGGCCCCTGGGATCATGACGTGAGCTGAAGGCAGACGCTTAACCAACTGAACCCCCCAGGTGCCCCTGGAATTAGCAGGATTTTTATTTATGCTCGCTACAAAACTGAGGTTTAAGCCCCGTCTACAACAGGGAAACTGTCACTAATATACAGTTTAGTTTTATGTCCAAGGAACCCTCGCTTCTACAGTTCTCTGTGTTCGGTCACGGTGTCCAGCCTCTGAATCTGCTGTAGCCTGCATTGCTCTGGCTGGGCTCTGCCCCACGCGGAAGCACAGCCATCTGCTAGAGACGGTTCAGGAGCCGGGCTCGGCTGCTGGCAGCCTGGAGCGGGCCGCGTCCTCCTGCGCTCTGGCCCACAGTGGTGGACGGTGGCCAGGTGGCAATCGCGGCCACCTCTGTTCCCACAGGACCCATGCAATGTTCCCATATGACAGGTATCATGACATGCCTGCAACCCTTTTCTTGCTGGCTCTGCCCTGGAATAAAGACTCTGATTAAGGACATGGAACGAGGGAGCCTCCAGCTAAGTGAGAGAAACTGCTGAACAGGCAGCTCAGTAAGCCTCACATGGGAACCCCTGAACTGAGGGCTCGTGGTGCAGGATTTCAGGAGACAAAGCCGAGAAAATGCTACCTGGGGGGCGCCTGGGTGGCACAGCGGTTAAGCGTCTGCCTTCGGCTCAGGGCGTGATCCCGGCGTTATGGGATCGAGCCCCACATCAGGCTCCTCCGCTATGAGCCTGCTTCTTCCTCTCCCACTCCCCCTGCTTGTGTTCCCTTTCTCGCTGGCTGTCTCTCTCTGTGTCAAATAAATAAATAAAATCTTAAAAAAAAACAAAAACAACTTAAATGGGTATAATTCTTATGAGCAAAAGAACTGTTTAAACGTTAAAATCAACATGCTGACACGGCACCCCAATGTGGTGGACTGTCACCCCAAACCATCTTGGAAGTGTAGCAACAGCAAGAATGAAATGGAACATCTATGACACCCGGGGCATCTGAGTGGCTCAGTTGGTTAAGCGTCTGCCTTCGGCTCAGGTCATGATCCCAGGGTCCTGGGATCGAGCCCTGCATCTGGCTCGGTGCTCGGCGGGGAGCCTGCTTCTCCCTCTGCCTGCTGCACTCTCTCTCTCTGGCACATAAATAAATTAAAAAAAAAAAATCTTAAAAAAGAACAAAAGAACATCCACAACCCCCACAGCTGCACTGGTCGTGCCGAGCTGACGAGAGCCCGGGGTCTGAAAGCAAGGCCCGGAGCTGCCGCATCTACCAGAGACAAAGCATCAGGTCTTTACAAAAAAAGTAGCAATATTCAAGGGCCACAAGGTGGTGGTATTTCTACACGAATCCTATGATTTTTTTTTTTTTTTTAAGTTGAACGCTTTTTGCAGCAAATTAAGACCCAGCAAAATGGATTCCCTACTTCTTACAATGTTACATATGGCATCACCCAGACAGTCTTGTGTTTCCGGGGAAAACCACCATGTGTATGGTCGCCTCTGCACAGCTCCGGAATGAAAACCAGGCAGTTCCCAAAAGAACAGCATTCATGACCCCCATCAAGGTCACTTTAAATCGATCTACAGAAAGCACAAAATTCTTCTCACAGACTCCTTGCTGCGGTTTGGAGTCAGGCTGCTCCCGTCTGCCGTTAAGGATAGATTTTAGCCTTTCAATGTGAATAGTTGAGGCCCGAGTCTTTCCCTCTGTTGATCCTTGCTCTTTTTTCATTTTATTTCCTAATAATAGGTTATTTTACCTCTACAAGTTTTATCATGAACCCCTGGGAAAAAGAGGAGTCCTACGGAAGGAAAGCCTCCTCCAGGCTGTCTAATCTGTTGCAAAGGATGAGATGGAAGTGATGGAGCCTTGCTGGGTTCTCGCCCTTCGGGATTTGAGTCTGGGGTGCTCTCTGCAGGCCCCGCTAAGCCAGGGTACCCGGTGCTGGGACAGCACTGACTCCACTACTGGCTTCTGACGTCCTGGAGAACAAGGACCATGAGATGGCACAAAGCACAGCCCTGGAGGCCACAGGCACTGAGACGGCCTGCGCTCTGCAAACCTCACAGAATGCTCCCGCATTCTTAGCCTTGCCAATCCTCAGTTTCTGTATCTGCGAAACAAAGATATTTCCCACTTCCTGGGCTCGTCATAAAGATTTAAAGAGATAAGGCACTTAGCACTGCACCTGGCACATAACGAAGCCCAACAAATCATAACCATTAATGTGAAATGAGTCACCTTAGAATCCTGAGCACCTGCCCCATGGTAGGTACTGAGAACATATCTGGCTCAGTGCATGAAGGAGAACAGCACGAGGGTCGTTTCTATATAGGATTTTATTATTTTATTCAACTATCAGATGATAGAAGTCTAAAGAAGCAACTTATTCTCTTAAATACTTGATTAAGGGAGGACAGTCATTAATCCAACTGGATAATAAAAGTTAATAAAGATAAGTGCAATCCAGCATATTTAGCTCTTTCTTTCTTTTTTAAGATTTTATTTATTTGACACATGGAGAGAGCGAGAGAGGGAAGCAGGCTTCCCGCTGGGCAGGGAGCCCAATGTGGGGCTCGATCCCAAGACCCTGGGGTCATGACCTGAGCCGAAGGCAGACGCTTCACCGACTGAGCCACCCAGGCGCCCCAGCTATTTCTTTTTGAGATGTTAACTCTCCAATAATGGTGCGTCCCCAAGCACTGCTGCTGTACTGACGGCGGAGGAGCGGGGCTGTGGCTGCCCCGTGAAGTGCAGCAGTAAATTAAAGCACTCGGCAGCAGAGGCTCCCAGAGCACCTTATTCTGGTTACAGTGAGTCCGTCTAGAAACAAGAATTCCGCCTAAAGACAGTCTGCACAAAGCTGTGAGGTCAGCCAGGACTCACCTGCCGGGCCCCGGAGACAAGCCTGGTCATCCTTTTCAGCATCCTGGCTGTGATCTCAAGCGAAGTGAAGAGGTAAGCTGCAACCAGGCCGCAGATCGGCACGACGGACTCCTACCTAGAGTACATGCAGAATGCCCACAAATTGACAAAAAAAAAAAAGCAGAAAACATAAGTAGGACGTTTCATGGAACAGGAAACAAATGGCTAGTAAACCCATGAAAAGATTTTCATCCTCATTACAAGTCAGGGAACTGATGAGACACCATTCAGACACCGTGTTCGGAAAAATGAGAAAGACCACAGGAAATGTGCCAGAGGCCATATGGTGTGGGGGGCACTGTCGGGGGGCAAGGGTGGACACTGTTGGGGGGGGCACTGTCAGGGGAAGAACTGTCGGGGGGACACTGTCGGGAGGACACTGTCAGGGGTGGGGGTACAATCATTGTGGAAAACACATCTGGCATTATCTTACAGAGTTGAAAATGTACAGGTCTATGGCCCATGTATTCTACTCCTTGGTATTTATTCTGGAAAAACACATGTGCACTGGGAAGTATGTATAACACTCTTCACTATAGAGTCTGAATAATCAAAAACGATAAAAAGCCCAAATACCCATTGACAGAGGACTGGATAAACAGATATGGTCATACAATGAAACACCACTCAGGAAATAAAAGAATCGACTGCAGTTACATGCAGGACATGGATGCAAACTAATACTGTGTGAGAACTATTATATACAGCATGATTCATTTATGTAAAATTCAAAAATGTAAAACCTAATTCACTCACTGGGGGATGTACATATATGGAATAAAACCGAAGGAGAAAGGCAGAAGGATAAGCATGTGTGGAACGGGGCTTCCTCTCCGAGGAGGTGAGGGGCAAGGCTGGGCAGGGTGCACAGCGGGACTGGGAATGCACTATTTCTAATGCTGGGTAATGAGCACAGGAGTTTTATTTTACTAATTTTGTATTATGTGTGTTATACATATTCATTTGTGTGTTGCAAATATTTCATAAAAAAACCCCTAATCTCTTAAGAGCTAAAAGATGTTTAAAATACTTAAGTGCAACTCTCAATACTCAGTAGTGGTAACATAGCTAAGTCTGATCTCCAGGTAATTATTTGCTTCATTTTGGCTCATCACTTTCACCTCTCTTACACCCAAAATCTTTCACGCACCCGCAGTAACAGAGGTGCCCCATTTCTTCAACAGTCACCGAGCACCTGCTGTCAGGCCCCGTGAAGAAGCGGTAAATGGAGCTGCTACAGTCCCTACCACGGGAGCTCACCAGTAGGCAAGAGGCTTGACACGAGTCCTTTGAATTCCATCTCCGTTTAGTTTCCAAGTGTTCTTTTTTTTTTTTTTAAAGATTTTATTTATTTATTTGACAGAGATATAGACAGCCAGCGAGAGAGGGAACACAAGCAGGGGGAGTGGGAGAGGAAGAAGCAGGCTCACAGCGGAGGAGCCTGATGTGGGGCTCGATCCCATAACGCCGGGATCACGCCCTGAGCCAAAGGCAGACGCTTAACCGCTGTGCCACCCAGGCGCCCCTCCAAGTGTACTTTTTAATGAAGATGTCAATGCATTCCTCAATTCAGTCATTCAAGGCATGTGCTTCCTTCCCCATGCCCACACTCCACACGACAGACAGTGGTCCACCAGACTGACCCGGCTCACCTCCACCTGTGGCACCCCAGGCCCCCGTGCTGTGCTGGAAAGCCACAGGTCTCAAGCAGCAGTTCCCAAAATGAGTTTGGGTGACGGCTAACTAGTCCTAAAATGC
Source organism: Ailuropoda melanoleuca (assembly GCF_002007445.2). Lineage (NCBI taxonomy): Eukaryota > Metazoa > Chordata > Mammalia > Carnivora > Ursidae > Ailuropoda > Ailuropoda melanoleuca. Next base: position 127,894,117 of record NC_048225.1, read on the forward strand.
ACCACCGCTCTATGGCTGAGAAATTTGAGAAATTCAAATTTGTTGAATAATAACACATGTTAGATATTTAAAGTCTTTGAGAAACACTGAAGTTACTTCATTTTAACCCAAATTCACTTGGTCTTTGAATCCTTGGAACCCCATCGTTGCAAAATCCTATGAATACCATCGTCCTGGATGCTAGTGGAGTAAGGAGGTGGCTCTGAGCATGTGCCCGGGGCCTGGAGATGAAGTCCTATTACCCCACAGGCAGAGGGGAGGTCCCGTGTTCCCTGCCCACTATCTGCTTGCCTTCACTCTGCCCTCCACCGTCTCCACAGCTGTCCCACACAGCCCAGCACCCCCTGCCGCCAGCCAGGTCCGCAGACAAGAGCTAACGGGCAGGCGGGGACTGCTGTCCTCAGCAAGGCCTGCCCACCCGCTGCTCTCGGAACAGCTGTCTGGGAACCCGGCCTTTATGAGTCCCCAACAGCCCGAGAGTGGGTCACTGGGTCTGAACTATTCATACAAACAGCACGGCTTGGGTTGGATACCTGCTTTCCCTCTTAAGAGTCAGGCATCTCAGTACCCGCCAGGCAAATGACGACTACGTGGCCAGCCCCAAACTCCAGGCGCTGAGACTCCCCGGAGACTGTTTCCCCAGCCGGCACCATTTCATGTGTGTTGTCACAACTTGCTGCTGACGTCATTGTGTCCTGTGTGACTCTAGTGGGAAAGGGCTCTTAAAGCTCGTGCCTGCTTTCCTCCACTTTGCCCGATGTGCCTTCCTTTTGCTGACCTGGCACCGTACCCTTTCCCTGTAATAAATCACAGCCCTAAGTATGACTACGTGCTGACTTCCAAGTCCTCCTAAGGAAACAGATGCTGGGAGTGGTCTTGGCAACTGATGACACAACCACCTGCTGTCCAATACCACCCAGCATCCATCACCGCCTGGTACCCAACACCACCTGGCACTGACCACCACCTGGCGCCCAGCACCACCCAATACCCATCTCTAACCAGCTCAATTTTCTTAACCTTGGCTCTTCTCAACCCTCCCCTACTTAAACCACCTCAGCTCCCTGCCTCCAGCACTTCTCCCACCCATGACAGGTACCTGCCACCCCAATTCTGACCCTCCACATCAGCTCATTTCCAACCAGCCCTAAGCCCTCCACTCAACCTCAACTTTCCCTACTCCAAAACTACTTATGACCCCAATGTGACCCCACCAATGTCTGGCCCACCGAACCCTGCTTCCCCAATCTTCCCAATGCATCCTAGTACAGACAGCTGTGGGCTATAGCTTTGAAGGGGGGATGGGTCCTGGAGAGAAAAAAAGCAGATGACATGGTCCTGAGGTCAAGTCTTCCCATAGATGTGCCTGTGGTCATTGGGGCCATTACTCTGGCCATGTTTTGGACATTACGGGAAATGCTGGTCAGGAAAATGTGATCGGCTCTCCATCCCAGGACACTACCATCTTGTATCCATATTACAATTGGTCTACCAGCTTCCAGCCATGAGCTTCTCCAATCCATTCCCCACGGCTTTTTTAAGGTAAAGGCTTCACAAACAGGGAGACACGTGCAAATAATAGAAGTTACTTTAGGGGTGCCTGGGTGGCACAGCTGGCTGAGTGTCTGACTCTTGGTTTTGGCTCAGGTCGCAATCTCATGGTGGTGAAATCAAGCGCCTGTCTGCTTGAGATTCTCTCTTCCTGTCCCTCTGCCCCTCCTGCTTATGCATGTGCTCGCACGCTCTCTCTCAAATAAACATTAAAAAAAAAAAAAAAGAATAATGGAAATTACTTTAAAAACAAAGGGGGTGGGGGGGAATCTTAAAAGTTTGATCTCAAAGCAAACAACCTGGACTAAACCAAGTTTTCTTTGTCTTTTAAAATACCCATTTGCAGAAGAAATCTTATTGACGGGCCACATGTAAGCAGAAGAGAGGAATATTCGCTCATTCTACTTTCTAGGGTGCGTACAAATCAGGGCAGTGCAAGATAAAGGCTCACAGCCACTAGTGCTATGAAAACTCGGAGGACTGATTTCTCCTTTCAGGTTTTTCATGTCCTTTGCAGGAGCACAGGTTAGGTATGGGGACAGAGCTCCTGTGAGAACAGACTAACGGTTCAAGGTGGAAAGAACGTGGGGACAGACAGTGGCAACGGCTGCACAATAACATGGGTGTGACATCACGGAACTGCACACTTCAAAATTACGGCGAATTTTACGTTCCGCATATTTTACCACACACAGTACAGATGACTGATGGAAAAAATCAAAGATAAATTGTCCACTTCTCTCCCAAAACAGAAGAGTCCTCTCTCCGATCCCATGCTTTGTTTTAAATATGGATAAAACGAACAAATCCCCGAGATGAATCACTTCCTTAGTGTCCGAGGCACCCGAAGCACCGGGGGCCCCTGGAAGGCTACTCGCTCACCTCTGTACTTGAAGTTTTGCCACTGCTCCGATGAAGGTGTTAGCTAGTGTTAGAGGCCTCTTTCTCTCTAAAATAAGTCTCCTCACATAGGAAGCTCAAATGCATACTGAGAAGGAAGTTGGAAAAGGCCGCACCAGATCTAGAAAGGTCTCCCAAAGACTATATGTTAAGACTAAGACTTCCGGGATCACAAAGTTCTGTTTGTTCATTTTTTAAATTTAACTTGTTCTGTTGAAGTCACTGCAGAGCCACAGGCAGTTGAAAGAAAAACCCCCGCGGAGCCTTTCCCCAGGGCTCCCCCGTGGTCGCAAGATGCACGGCGACAGCACTCGATCATCGCCCGGACACGGACATCCACAGAGCTCGCGTGCAGGACACGTCCATCACCTCAAGGATCCTTCATGTTGTCCTTTCCGGGTCTCCCCCTCCTTAACCCCTGATGACCACTCATCTGTTCTCCATTCCTGTGATTTTGTCATTTCAAGGATGTTCTCTGAATGAAATCCCACGGTACATAGTCTTTTGATACTGGCTTTTTCCACTCACCATAATTTTCTGGACGGTCCCCCAGGCTGTGTCATATGCATTGAGAGCTGTTCCTTTAATCCTGAACACTGGGCCACAGTAAGGATGTGTGTTTGTTTAACTAGTCATCAAGTGAAGACCCATGCGTTGTCTCCAGCTTTTGCTATAATGGACAGAACTGCTAGGAACAGGCTTTTATGCAGAGAGACTCAAAGGCTCTGAAGGTTAAGATGATCTAGCTCGAGAACTGAGCTCTTCGGAACCAGTGCAGGACTGAGTTAGTGCTACCATGATCTGATAATAATCACGACTTTTTAGAAATAGGTTCTGTATTAAGCAATTTATAGGCATCATCTCACAACCACCATATTAAGTAGACATTATTATACCCAGGTGAAAAGGGACAGATACCCTAGATGACTTGTTGAAAGTGGCAGCCTTTCCTGTTAGTCACTGTGCATCATATATGGTCCATCTTCGAGTGCCTGGACATGTCCAGTCAGGGGGAACTCGAAGGCAGGCCACCTGATTTTCAGACAGCTTTTCTGGAAAATCCTTTCACAATCTGAGCTGAAATGTCTCCCTGCAGCTTCCATTCACTGTCCCAGTCCTTCTCTTAGGTTTTACAAGCCATTTTCCACATGATGAACTGAAGGTAGTTTTGTGTACTGTTTTTTCCTTTTCTGGCTAAATGCCTAC
>NC_048225.1:127897931-127911710 GCF_002007445.2 Ailuropoda melanoleuca
GCCGGGATCACACCCTGAGCCGAAGGCAGACGCTTAACCGCTGTGCCACCCAGGCGCCCCGCCTACAGTTTTTTAAAGCAATCATTACACAATACAAGTCCCTTTCCCACATAAATTATCAATAGTCTTTAGGTATGACCTATCATTTTTAGATTTTATATTTTAAGAGTGACTATTTTTTTTAAAGATTTTATTTATTTATTTGACAGAGAGAGCGAGAGAGAGCGAGCACAGGCAGGGGGAGCAGCAGAGGCAGGAGAAGCAGACTCACCGCTGAACAGGGAGCCTGATGCAGGGCTCGATCCCAGGACCCTGGGATCACTACCTGAGCCGAAGGCAGATGCTTAACCAACTGAGCCATCCAGGCGTCCCAAGAGTGACTATTTTTAAACATTCTATCACATCATTGTTTCATTGAGAATGCAGCTCATTAAAATCATCAGTTCTTTTTTTTTAAAAAAATACTGTTATTTATCAAAATCCCAGCAAATTTTTTTTTAAGATTTTATTTATTTATTTATGTGACAGAGAGACAGCCAGCGAGAGAGGGAACACAAGCAGGGGAGTGGGAGAGGAAGAAGCAGGCTCCCAGCGGAGGAGCCTGATGTGGGACTCGATCCCGGACCGCCGGGATCACGCCCTGAGCCGAAGGCATACGCCTAACGACCGCGCTACCCAGGCGCCCCAAAATCCCAGCAAATTTTTATGGCAATTGTCAAGCTGATCTCAAAATTCATATGGAAATGTAATGGACCCATAAAAGCATAAATAACCTTGAAAAAAAAGGAACAAAGTTGAGGGTTCCTGTTTCCTGATTTCAAAACTTACTACAAAGCTACAGTAATTAACAGTCTGCTATTAGCAATATGTCTGTAGACGACATGCATATGACCTGCATCTTGAGTCAGTGGGGCAGAGCTGAGAGTTCAGAAAGAATTCCTTACATCATAATCAGTTGCCAAGACAATTTCAGTGGGGGAAAGGAGAGTGTTTTCAACAAATGGTGCTGGGACAACTGGATATCCACACGTAAAATAATTAAATTGAAGTGGGTGTTTACCCAAAGAATACAAAAACACTAATTCAAAAAGATACATGCTCCCCTATGTTTACTGCTGCATTACTTACAATAGCCAAGAGAAGGAAGCAACCCACATGTCCAGTGATAGATGTGGGGTGTGTGTGTGTGTGTGTATAATGGACTGTTACTCAGTTAATAAAAAGGATGAGATCTTGTCATCTGTAACCATATGGATGGACCTAGAGTGTATTATGCTAAGTGAGTATGACAGAGAAAGACAAATATTGTATAATTTCACTTATAGGTGGAATCTTAAGAACAAATCAAATGAGCAGAAATGAATCCATAGAGAACAAACTGATGACTGCCGGAGGGGGGTAAAGGGAGAGCAGAATGGGTGCAGGGCAGTGGGAGTTGGGTAAAGGGAGGGCAGAATGGGTGCAGCTTTGGAGTGAATGAGTCACGGGACTACAACATACAGCTTAGAGCGATGTAGTCAGTGATGGTACTAGTGCTGTGTGGTGACAAATGGTAGCTACACTCGTGGTGAGCACAGAATAAACTATAAACTTGTTGTGGGTGGCTCAGTCAGTTAAGCGTCCGACTCATGATTTCAGCTCAGGTCATCATCTCAGGGTCGTGGGATGGAGCCCAGTGTCAGGCTCCATGCTCAGCGTGGAGTCTGCTGAAAATTCTCTCTCCCTCTCTCGCTGCCTCTCCCCCTGCTTGTGCTTGCTCTCTCTCTCTCCCCCCCTAAAATGAATAAATAAATCTTAAAAACAAAATTTGTTGAATCATTATGTTGTACACCTGAAACTAAAGTAACTGTGTCAACTATAAATAAATGAATAAATGAATAAATAGAAAGAAAAAAATCAATAAGGACAAAACTAAAAACCAAAGCCTGGTTCTCCCTAAGTATTTCATCTTTCAGAGAATGACAGTACTATTCGTTTCCTGCACGAGCCAGCAATCAAATAGTCACTTCTGAAACCCTCCTTTTCCTTAAAATTAAATTGGACCCCTACCTCACATCATACACAAAAAGTAACTCAAATAGATCACAGACCTAAATGGAAGTGCTAAAACAATACAACTCTTAAAGGAAAACATAAATCTTTGTGAACTTGTATCAGACAATGGTTTCCTAGTGATACCAAAAGATCAAGTGACAAAAATAGATACTTGGACTTTATCAAAATTAAGAATTTCTGCTTCAAAGGATACCATGAAGAAAGTAAAAGACAAACTCTAGAATGGGAGAAAATATTTGCATATCATATCTGATAAAGGACTTGTATCCATAATACATAAAGAACTCTTTACAACTCAGCAATAAAAAGACAACCGGCTCAAATATGGGCAAAGGATTTAAGCAGACATTTCTCCAAATAAGATACATAATGGGCAATAACCCCTTGAAAAGATGTTCAATGCCATAAGTCATTAGGAAAATGCAAATCAAAAACATAACGTGATATACTTCATCCTCACAAGGATAGCTAAAATCAAAAGAACAGACAATAACGAGTGTTGGGGAGAATGTAGAAAAACTGGAATCATCATAAATTGCTGGTGGGACCATAAAATGGTACGGCTACTTTGGAAAAGTTTGGTAGTTCCTCAAAAGATTAAACATAAACAAGTTTCCATATGACCCAGCAATTCTACTACACACCCAGTTATATATCCAAAGAAATGAAAACATATGTGCACACGAAAACTTGTTCACACTCACAGCAGCAATATTCCTAATAGCCAAACTGTGGAAGCAATCCCAATGTCCATCATCAATGAGTGGATAAACCAAGTTGGCGCAGCCATACGATGGGGCACTTTCAGCACTAACAACAGATGAAGTTCTGATAAATGCTACAACGTGGGCGAATCTTTACATGAAGAAAAAGGCTATCAGAAAAGATCACCTGTAGTATAATGCTAATTACTGGAATTGTCCACCACAGGTAAATCTGTTGAGACAGTAAATTAGATTAGTGGTTGCCGGGGGCTGGGAGAGGGAAGAATGGAGAGTGACCACTGATGGGTTTCTCTTTGGGGTGACCAGAATGTTCTAACATTAGGTAGTGATAGTGATTACACAGCTCTGTCAATGTACTAAAAACCCACTGAATTGTATACTTTAAAGACACTGATTTTTATGGTTTGTGAATCTTAATAAAGCCATTATTAAAAAATGTTGCTATGTAGCCATACTAAAACCCCAGCAATAGGAGAAACCACGACTAGTTTAGTCCTGATTACTCTATGTCAGGCAATGTGCTGTAGACATTACATGCTTTGTGTCATTTTATCAGCACAGCGTTGATCTGAAGCACTGTACCGGCTGTTGCCGTGTAACAGACCACCCGAAACCCAGCGGCCTCAAGCAGCATCTTGTTGTTATTGCTCGCAAGCCCGCAGCAACAGGCTGGTTAGTTCTTTGTTCTGGATCAGGTCTGGCTATCTCTGGGGGGCTTCCACATGCATCTAGGGTCAGCTGGCTAAGAAAGGTCGGCCTTAGCTGGGGTGACTGACTCTGCCCCACACTGTCTCTCATTCTGTGGCAGTGTGGCCTGACTTGTCACAGCAGTGGCAAAGGTCCCAGAGAGCTAGAACACTGAAGACCTCTTCAAACCTGGCTCCGAACCTGCAGTCGGTCACATTCTATTGCAGCCGTTATAGTTTCGGAGCAGGGGGCAGAAGCCGACTTGACCTCTCTATGGAAGGAGCTAGAAAATCACAATTTTTCTGACACATGGAAACCACTGTACTTTGAAAAAATGGAGACTCCTGCATGCAAACATGGTTGTTGGACTTCAGAGGCTCCATCCTTATCACTACACCATGTTCTTCCTAGGCAGCCTCCATCGTTTATCTGTGCAGCTGTTTTTTTAAAAATATTTTTATTTATTAATTTGACAGAGAGAGACAGCCAGCAAGAGGGAGAAACACAAGCAGGGGGGTGGAAGAGGAAGAAGCAGGCTCCCAGAAGAGGGGCCCGATGCAGGGCTTGATCCCAAAACCCTGGGATCACGCCCTGAGCCGAAGACAGACACTTATGACTGAGCCACCCAGGCGCACCTGTGCAGCTATTTGTTGATTTTGATCTTAGCAAAGTAATTATTAAAATCCATTTTAAATACTGAACCTTATTTGTTTGTAGACATCTTCTTTTACGTAATAAAATTTTAAGTACACGGTTTTTAACATTTAGTTATAAAGTTAACCAATGAGAACTAGAAGTTGTTTCGATAAAATTCTAAATCAGAAATTACAGAACATTTTCTCACACCATACACAAAAAATAAACTCAAAATCGGATTAAAGACCTAAATGTGAGAACTGAAACCATAAAAATCCTAGAAGAGAGCACAGGCAGTAAGGTCTCTGACATCACCCAGAGCAACATTTTTCTAGATTTGCCTCCTGAGGCAAGAAAAACAGAAGAAAAAAAAGTTATTGGGACTACATCAAAATAAATAGTTTCTGCACAGCAAAGGAAACAATCAACAAAACTAAAAGACAACCTATGAAATGGGGGAAGATATCTGCACATAATATATCCTATAAAGGGTCAGGATCTAAAACATATAAAGAACTTCTACAACTCAACACCAAAACCCAACCAAACAAACAAAAACAAGAAACCAATCAATTAAAAACAGCCAGAAGACATGAACAGACATTTCTCCAGAGAAGACCTCCAGATGGCCAACAAACACATGAAAACACGCTCAGCACCACTCGGCATCAGGGAGATGCAAACAAAACCACAATGTGCGACCACCTCACACCTGCCAGAACGGCTAAAACCAAGAACACAAGAAACAGAAGTGCCGGCGAGGACATGGACAGAAAGGAAGCCTCGTGCACTGTTGATGGGAATGCAGACTAGCGCAGCCACTGTGGAAAACAGCATGGAGGCTCCTCAAAAAATTAAAAATAGAATTACCATATGATCCAGTAATTCCATTATTGGATATTTTCCCAAAGACTATGAAAACACTTATTCAAAAAGATAATGTACCCGTCTATTTATTGCAATATTACCTACAGTAGCCATATCATGGAATTAGTGTAAGTGTCCCTTGATAGATGAATAAAAATGTGGTACCCGTGTGCACACAGAGGAGTAGTACTCAGCCATCAAAAAGACGAAAGCTTGACATTTGAAATGACATGGATGGATCTAGAAAGCATGATGCTAAGTGAAATAAGTCAGAGAAAGACAAAGACCATATGATCTCACTCATATGTGGAATTTAAGAAACAAAACAAATGCACAAAGAAAAAAAGAGACAAATGATAAAACAGACTCTGAATTCTAGGGAACATACTGCTGGTCACCAGAGGGGAGGTGGGTGGGGAATGTGGGGAAACAGAAGAAGGGGACTGAGAGTCCACTTACCATGAGGAGCACTGAAGAACGTACGGAAGTTTGGAATCACTGTACTGTACACTGGGAACCAATATGACCCTGAGACTAACTCTGCCCGAGTTACATTATGAAACTGAGTTGCAGTTTATCAGTTTCAGCATCAAATGGAATTCAGCTTTCATTTTGTTAACACCATATTAGAAATCTTGAGCCACACAGATAAATAGTTGCAAGTGGTAACCTTTGTAGTATTTTTAGTTTTTACTAAAAAAAAAAAACAACAAAAAAACCAAACCACCAAAACTTTAGACAAGCAGAAGAACTGCAAAGGTGCACTGTCAATGAGCAACAGTGTGGGAGCGGGATCTGTTTTCTGAGCAGGTCTCAAAGGCGGACTTCAGACGCTGGGTAAACCCTGCTGCGAACAGACGTGCCACGTCATCCAGGCTTTGTCGGCCATTGCGAGAGCACGGCAGAGAAGACTCGGCGTCATCCCGAAGGGCCCTGGGATTTTCCGAACGGTCAGCGAGCATCGGCTTCAGCTTCCAGCCCCAGCTGCACTGGCCCCTAACAAGAGAGGCAGCCTGTCCTCTGAAGCTTGGGAGCCGGACACTGCCTTCTCTCCGGCCACGGGAGCCCTGCGTGCACCCTCTCCCAGCAGAAGGCTGCTTCGTCCACATGGAAGATTCCGCCTTCAGGAATTCTCCGAGCTAGATCTTCCGCACAACCTGCTGCTTCACCTGTCGCTTCTGTATTATGGAGACGGCTTCTTGGCCGACACCCCACAAACCAAGCCCTGCCCGCGGCGGACTGTGCTCCCCTGGCGCGGCCGCCCCCGCCTCGAGAGAGGTCGGGCCTTGCTCCGGACTAGCCTTCGGCTGAAGGGGATGTTGCGGCGGCTTTGCTGTTCTGTGCAGACCGCTCAGCCGCTTTCCGCATCGGCAGCAGGCCGGTGAGCTTCCTCACTGCCCGCGTGTCCGCGGAACAGCACTGCTGATTTCCTCCAACAGCTCTTCCTTTGCGTTCACCACTCGGCAGACCGCTGGGCGCCGGAGGCCGAGGCTTTCGGGCCGTCAGCTCCGGACCCGCCGTCCTCGCTAAGCTCATCCCTGCTCGCTTCTGGTTTCCAGCCTCGGACGTGCGACTGTTCCTTCCACCTGAACGCTTCGAGGCCGTTGTAGGGCGATTAACTGGCCCAGTGTCAACACTGTCGCCACACACACGTTGGTTAAGTCTGCCGTGTGACATGGGTGCCGCCTGCGATGCCCCCAGACGGTGACGCTCGTACCATCAGCCATCACTCGGCACAGATCACCGTAAAAATATAATAATGGAAAGGTTTTAGATGCTGTGAGGATCACCGGACTGTTGACAGAGATACGAAGGGAGCACATGCTGTCGGAACACTGGCACCCACGCGGGGTTGCCCCAAACCTTCCATCTGTAAAAACCCAACAGCTGCGAGGCACCACACAGCCGAGCGTGGTAAAACGAGGTCCGCCTGTAATTAAAATGTTTGATGTATATCTCAGACAAATTAAATCTCAGACCAATTAAATCACAATCTCTCGTAGGGAGACTTAAGACACTGGCATTTTTTTTAAAGTTCCCCAGCTGATTCCAAAGTGCAGCGAAGAGCGAGAACTCCTGCACAGATGTCAATGGTAAAGGGAATTTCAATCTACTTAACACGGAGTCTTTGGGCACGGTTATTCAAACAATTAAACATTCAGGACATATTTCCCCAAAAGGCCATAATGAGACTGTCAAATGCCTTACTTTACTGAAGACGCGATATATGTAATGTCATTATTTTGATTTACCATTCTAGTAATTCAGACAAAAAGGATATATTAGTCTGCTATGACTTTTTCTCTACTGAAGCAAAACTGATTTCCTGGTGATTGGCATTTCTTTTTCTTTTACAATTTTATTTGTTTGAGAGAGACAGAGATAGCGAGAGGGAACACAAGTGGGTAGGAGGGGGAGAAGCAGACTCCCCGCTGAGCAGGGAACCCGACTCCGGGCCTGATCTCAGGACCCTGCGATCATGACCTGAGCTGAAGGCAGGCGCCTGACTGAGCCACCGAGGGGGCCCCAGCAATTCTTTTTCTAACCTAGTGGTTCTCAACTGGGGCAATTTTACCCCCCGGGGGACATTTAGTAATGCCTGGATGCGTTTTTAGATGCCACAACTTGGGGGAGTGGTGCTGGCGTATAGTGAGTAGAGGCCAGAGATTTTGCTGACCAGCCTGTCAGGCACAGAAGTCTCCCACAACAAATCACCCAGCCTCCTACGTCAATAGTTAGTGCTGCTGAGGTTGAGAAAGGGTGTTCTAAATTCCGAGTCCTCTAGGAAAAATTTGGTTCATGGAGACTAATCTCACTGCTTTCACAATTTCAATTAGAAAAAACCAAAATTTGTTATGCTGCTTTCTGTAATCCTCATTATATCTACTTCCCCACATTTGGACTCTCGAAGTAAAGGTGTTTCTTTGAAACACACTGATTACGACAAACTTGAACAAGTGCAAAGCTCGGCAAGCTCCGCGTTGTACCACACTAGGTGTTTTTGCTGGAAACAACATGCACTCATCCTCCCAATGGTAAGGGAGCGAGTGACGATGCAACAGTCTAACTCTCCTAATGGAGAGAGCACGGGAGGGAATGGGGAGGAATGAGGACTGCTTCTGAGGCTGGGGGACACCCTGGACCCTCCTCAGCAAACTGAGCCTGTGACAGTCTACGAGACACGGGCCTGAGACTGGTTCCTGAAGGCTTCACAGAAGGCACGTGACACAAACATGCATGCCCAGCCTTAACACCCTAGAACTTTAGCGCTCGGGGTACACCTATGTTGAACTCACCCCCATGGTGCATTTGGATTAGTGTTCTGAAGTGGAGATGTGCGAAGACTTCAAGAAAAGGATAAACAAAAAACAATCTGGGGGCGCCTGGGTAGCACAGCGGTTAGGCGTCTGCCTTCGGCTCAGGGCGTGATCCCAGCGTTATGGGATCGAGCTCCACGTCAGGCTCCTCTGCTATGAGCCTGCTTCTTCCTCTCCCACTCCCCCTGCTGTGTTCCCTCTCTCACTGGCTGTCTCTATCTCTGTCGAATAAATAAAAATAAAATCTTTAAAAACAAAAACAAAAACAAAAACAAAAAAACAATCTGATCTGGGGCAGTACTCATGTTGCAGGTAGTTTTTTAAAATTTTGATTTGTAATGTTATTAACAATAATTAGCAATATTAATAATATTGTTTATGTAATAAAAATTGTCCAAACTTCAGTAAGGTGTCCACGTTGAAAAGTTGTTCTTGAGACCTAAGCAACCATTTTTACAGTAACATAATAAAAACAGAGATGGCTATGTAACAATTGCAGCACTGTTTCTAATATTAAAATGGAAAGAACCTGAATATCTGTCACCATACAATGGGACATCATGCAGCTGTTTAAAAACGAAACAACCCTAAGATCTCTCTGCATACTAATGAGGAAAAATCTCCAATGTGTCTTAAGTAGAAGAGAAAAAGCACAGAACAATGTACAGTTAGCTATCACTTGTGTAAAAGGGGGAAAACATATATACGACTTGTTTATAAAAAGGTCCATATTTTGAAGGATATACAAAAATTGACAATATTGGTTGCTTTAAGGGAGAAGGAATGGGTTCCTATGGGAGCAGGAGAAGGGAGGGTGGTATCTTTTGTACTTTTTGAATCTGAACCATGTTGCTATTACCCAGGCAAAGAGCAAATTTTACAAAATTAAATCAACAAACCCTTAGTGAAATCCTTTAAAGCTAACACATAATTTTCTGCATGAATTATACTTCTGTGGATAGAAAACCCTGCTGCGTCAATCTGTTAGAGATTGAAGATAAATAATTAAAAGTAGTGGGTCCAGGGGCGCCTGGGTGGCACAGTGGTTAGGCGTCTGCCTTCAGCTCAGGGCGTGATCCCGGCATTATGGGATCAAGCCCCACATCAGGCTCCTCCGCTGTGAGCCTGCTTTTCCTCTCCCTCTCCCTCTGCTTGTGTTCCCTCTCTCGCTGGCTGTCTCTATCTCTGTCCAATAAATAAAATCTTAAAAAAAAAAAAAAGTAGTGGGTCCATAACGCAACACCACATCCAAATTTACCTCAAGACTGTTTGATAAGCCCTTTGGATTCTTAGATGAGTACCTTTCACATAAGATTTTCTACAGGAGGGGCGCCTGGGTGGCACAGTCGTTAAGCGTCTGCCTTCGGCTCAGGGTGTGATCCTGGCGTTATGGGATCTAGGCCCACATCAGGCTCAGCCGCTATGAGCCTGCTTCTTCCTCTCCCACTCCCCCTGCTTGTGTTCCCTCTCTCGCTGGCTGTCTCTATCTCTTGAATTAAATAAAATCTTAAAAAAAATTTTTTCTACAGGAAAAAAACATTGTTTTAAGCTTGCAGAAGTCTTTTTTTCCTTCTCTCTGGGCCCAAGTTTCCTACCTGTAAAACAAGGGCACTCAAGTATGTTTTCCAGACATTTCCCCCTCTGGTAATCTAACTTTTACCAAGCTAAGAGCAATGACAGCACTAACATATAAAAGAGATAAAACGGCTGCTGATCAAGGCAGAAGTAAGGAACATCCGCGTTGACGTTTCTTTTCTTCCGTGACTCAAGCACATTGGAAAATAATCTAGGGCTCCAACGACAGCAATAGCTAACATATTACTAAACACTTTCTGTAAGTCAGGGACTGCTCTAAGCGTTTTATGTGAATTAACTCATTTTACCTTTACAACAATCCTATGATGTTAGTGCTATCTCCAATTTACAGACAAAAAGAGTGGCAAGCATGGCAGAATGGTCAAAAACATGGACTCTAGAATCTAAGTGCTGAAATTTGAAACCTGGCTCTCTTACTTAATAACTGGGTGACCTTGAGCAGGCCACTTACACTTTGTGTGGCTGTTCCCTCATTTCTAAAATGGAGATGACCGTAGTATCTAAATCTACAATGTGTCACTACCACTACGGTTCCACCCAACTTCCCAGAGCCAGCTCTGCACCCGTGCAGTCTGGAGCATCCGTTTATACTTTGCTAATAAGCAATCCATCACCTGAAGCAGCTTAAAATCTTGGTACACCCCACCTCCAAAATTTCAGAGTTCTTCCCTTGTTAAAGAAAATCATTTAGACTATTATGCTTATACAGCATTTACCCATACCTTGTCAAATGTAAAGTCAACCATGATATTCTAGTTGACTTTTATCTTCAAAAATTTCTTTTAACATTTGAAACCTGATTTTGAAGTTTGTAGTGAAGAGGTTTTCCTGCTTATCTATACTGCATTTAGACAACAACCCAGCAAGGTAGCACCATGAAATAAATGTTTAATTGCTTCTATTCTAGTAGGCAAGTCCGTAAAGCAGGACCACAGAACCAGCTGTCCATTTACAGCTTGAGCACTGATGCCAGAAGCAGAGCAGCAGGGAAATACTGGAAACCGAGGCAGCTTGGTTGAGTGCCGATCACTTTGCTTGAGGCAAACTTTCAGTTGAACCATACCCCCGTTTGGATTAAAGCACAGAGGTGCCTGCCCGGTTGGCGCAGTCAGTTAAGCATCAGACTCTTGATTTCAGCTCAGGTCATTATCTCAGGGTCCTGGGATGGAGCCTTGCATCTGGCTCCGTGCTCAGCGTGGAGCCTGCTTCTTCCTTTCCCTCTGCTTATTCCCCCCACTTCCTGCCCGTGCTCGCTCTCTCTCTCAAATAAATAAATCAATAAACAAAATCTTAAAAACAAAACAAACTCTTGAATTAAAGCACAAGACCACAATCCAAGGCAGGTACTCTGGAAGCTAATCATGATTTGGCTCCCCTTTCTGCATTAGTTTCCAGCTGCTGCGACAAATTATCACAAACTTAGTGGCATAAAACAACACACATTTGTCTCCTCAGAGTTCTGTGGTTTAGAAGTCCAAAATCAAAGTGTATACGTACAGTCGTATTCTTTCCAGATGCTCCAGTAGAGAACTGGTTTTTTGACTTTTGCGGTTTTTAGAGGCTGCTCTTTTCATCTTCAAAGCCTGCAACAACTGGTCAAGCCTTTGCCATATAGCAGCATTCAGACGTTGACTCTTCTGTTCCCTCTTCCATCTTTTCACAACTCTTATACTTACAGTGGGCCTACCACATAATCCAGGATAATCTTCCTATTTTAAGGTCAGCTGATTAGCAAACTTAATTCCATCTGCGTCCTTAATTCCCTCTTGCCATGTAACATATGCACAGGTTACAGGGACTGGGCCATGGGCATCTTTGGGGGACCATCATTCTGCCTTCCATACCTTCTTGGTTCAAGTAATTCAGGTTTCATTCATTCAATAAGGTCATTTTACTAAGTACTTAATACAGTTTAGTAGGCACTGGGGCTTATACAAAAGAACAGGGCACTATCTTGTCTATACTTACTGACAATTCATGAAAGCAAGATGAAGGCAGAGACCATAAGTGAGCAACTTTCTTTATATACAGGTGCAGTGGAATCCACTGTGTCTTTTCTTCGTAGTATGTACTTATGTTGGGACTAACAAATTTTTACTATGAAGACAATGTGGTATAGTGAAAAGGGTTTTTAAGACAGGCAAAGTGAATTTTTTTTTTTTTAAGATTTTATTTATTTGAGAGAGAGAAAGCCCCTGCAAGCACAAGTGTGGGGAGGGGCAGAGGGACAGACTCCCTGCTGCACAGCGCTCAATCCCAGCACCCTGAGATCATGACCGGAGCAGAAGTCAGATGCCCAACAGACTAAGCCACCCAGGCACAGTCTGCAAAGTGAAATCTAAAGATAAAGTTAATGGACTTCTCTGAGCCTCAGGCTTCTCATCTGTAAAATGGGGGTTAGAATGATCTACCTCAAAGTGTTATTAAAGCAGGAACACGTGTTCTCCCGACATGGCATTCCACAAATGTTAATTCTCTTTCCCTTCTCAGATTTTAAGTATCTAACATTCTTTTTAACATTTCCACTACTCACTTTGCACTAGGGCTATAAAAGAATACACAAGAAGCGTTAGACCTAGTCCCTGCCATCAAATTAAAAATGTTGGTAGGGCAACACATTTGCATACATGGCACAATTAAAAAAAGATCAAAGTAAACTTAGATGGGCTCCATGAAAGAGCTGAGCCTTAAGACATGCTTAGGAAAAGCAAATATATAGTGAGGTCATTAGCTGACTTCCTCTTTACCTTAAAAAATACAAAGCAAACAAAACCTGACTCATACATCGAAATGTGTAAAGGGTGCTATGTCTACTTCAATTTTAGAGCTTCAACAGGGCTTTGAGGTCACTGTCGTAGAGCGATTTTCAAACTGTTCCCTGGATCCCTACAACTCCACAGAAGTGAAGGAAACAAGGAGATCCCTCCGGGAATGTATTCTGCTTTACCCCTTGGATGAAACTAAAAACTACTAGATTAGGTAGACGTTGGGTTCTGACAGTCCATAGTTCTCCCGAATTCTCTCATTAAGAAAAAGAAGGTGTTGGTGCCGAATATTGAGAAAGCAGCATCAGGAGTCGCAAAAATCTGCCAGGCCTCGGTTCGCACTGTTTTATGAACCGTTTGGAGAACAGGACACACACTACCAACTGCAGCCACAAACCTGACCTGCACTGCCAGGTCTGTGAACGGGAGCACTCTCTACTTGGCGTGCAGTATCTCACCAACACTGAAGGCCGATGTGGACTCTGTTAATTTCTATGTCCACTTTTTCGCTTCCTTTCGATAAACAACGAAGAGCAACTTTCTGAAGGACACGCAAGACATGGAAGACCAAGCCCGCAGTGAATCAGAAATACGTGCTTTCTTTACCCTGTGCCTCAAAGCTGCCCGGTGAGGTTGAGGACGTAGCCGGCAGCCAAGAGGAATGCGTGGAAATGCTCACACGCATCCTGCGGGAGACAGTGGCGTGAAACCCAAACCGTCCAGACTGGGCTTTACAACACAAAGCAAGAGAGGCGCCCAGCGCGCGGGCTCCGCGGCGGGTCCAAGTCCGCCACACGGAGCCCGGAAGGAAGCCCCCAGGACAACCGCCGGCTCCAGGGCCTCGCTCCCTACCTCGCGGGGGCTCGGATCCCGCTCCCTTCCCTCGAGGGCGCAGCCCCGGCGGCGGCTCCTTCCCCAGCAAGTGGCGTGGCGGGGAGTCCAGGGCCGCGAGCAGCACGCAATGCGAAGGACCGGCCGCTCTCCGCGCTTCCCGCAGGAGACAGGCGAGCTCGGGCCGTTTGGCAGGAAGCTGCTCAGCGCGCAGCCGCCGCGGCCTCCAACCGCCCGCCAGCGGAGGGGAGCCAGGCCGCCCTCGACGCGCCCACCGCGGCCCGGCGGCCGAGCGCGGAA